>NW_027282789.1:0-191715 GCF_046629955.1 Centroberyx affinis
CACACAATGCCAAGCTACACCCCCACTGTGAGTGCTGACATTTGTCTTGACATGACAGGACATTGAAGTGTTTTTCGATGACTCAGGCCTTTTCAGGGGGTCCAGGCTGAAACACCCCCACATACAGTCCAGATCCACATCCTGTCTGCCTCTGTCAGCCCCATTCCAGGGGTCAGGACAGTCAGGACGGTTATATAACAACAACAGGTATGCAGGGGAAAGGGGGCATGTTACAGTGGTAATCCATTTTACAGATCATTGTTTGTTTCACCGAATTTAGAGTCTCTTATGTCAGCACCTTAGAGGAGGCAGAAACAGATCTGACGTCTCACCTCGGGGTGAAGCGGTTCCCACCAGCAGCACTGAGGCTCGTGGTCGCTGTAATTTGTTGCTGCAAACTTCTGAAGTCACAACATGTCAGGATGCCAAGATACAGTGTCACTCAAAACTGTAAACTGGGATATTAATAGACTGCTGCCTATTCCAGTAACAAGTGAAGGGCTTCATTCATTCATTCATGGTGCTATATATCCATTTTGGAAAAGCGATTCTACCTGAATTTCTACTCAATATTTCAAAAACACATTCTATTTTAAAATACATAGCTGTTTTGCAAACAAAGGTCCTTGAGATGGCTCATAGGTTTTTATAGTGACCCATAATGTGCTTTATTTACATTTGTGATCTAATGTTTGTATTCCTTTGTATATATTTCTTTATACATTTATATCTGACTGGAAAAGCTGCTCTTCAGCCCATATACCAGGAATGGGTGGCGTTTCCCAGTAGGTCTGTTCAACGGTGACAAGTCATTCATCACATCCATTCACTCTTCTGTACAGTAAACTGACACATCCAGGTATTCTATGATAATGTTGGACTGAATGCATCCTGAGAGAAATATAAAAAGCCAAGCCAGACACTGGTCCCCACCTGCTGCACTACCACTTACTTACCACTCAGGCATAATATGGTAAGTATAATATGGTAAGAGTATTTCTAATCAAGTATTCTGTTATTTTAATGATGATATTTGATCATATTTTGGCTTCTAATTGTATATGTTCTTTGGACAGATAACAGGTGTTCATAGGTGTTCCTCAGAAAAACATTGCCAGGTGTTATGAAGTGGGCACTGATCCTCCTCCTTGGTGGGTATTAGCTTCACAGCCAAGCTAATATGCAAAATACTCAATTAATAAGTACATATTTGTTGGCTCTAAACATTACATTTTGCAGTGGTTTAAAAAAAATAAAAAATGTCTGATATAGGCTAAGTGCAGATTTCCTTTATATTGACTTGTAATAAATGAAATATATATATATATAAAAACAAAAAAACATTTTGCATGTAGACTCAACATAAATGTTCACATCTCTTAACTATCCAACTGTGATGTGCATCCTTAACTTTTCTCTTTCATACTATATAACAGGTAGCTGCTTGGTCGAGGGCACCATGGGCTGGACGTATCATTACTCTGCCACTAAGAAGATGAACTGGACCCAGGCCAGACAGTGGTGTCAGACCAGCTACACAGACATGGTGGCCATCCAAAGCAGCAGGAGAACGATTACCTGGTCTCTCTGCTGCCAAACAAAACTGGGAGTCCATATTATTGGATTGGAATCACAAAAACCCACAAAAATGAATCTTGGACCTGGGTTGGAATAACAGCACGTGGATCGGTGACCAGTCGTGGGCAGCAAACGAACCTAACAACAACCACATCACAGAGTTTTGCGTGGAGATCTATGTCAACGACGGGGAAAACAGAGGGAAGTGGAATGATGAGAAATGTGCCAATCGGAAATACCCTGTTTGTTATCAAGGTAATTAAACGAACAGAAGGAACCCAGTTATTAACCTCAACAAAAACTTGATTTCATTATGAATCTGCAATATGCATTAAAGACTAACATATCAATGCTATAATGAATTGAGATTTTTGGGAAGGCTTTTATTGGATATTTATATGGCTTGTATATAGCTTTAGTAATTCATTTTCCCTTGACAGCACAATGTACTGCAACATCATGTGGAAAAGGGAGATGCGTGGAGACCATTGAAAACATAACCTGCCTCTGTGAGCCTGGCTTTGAGGGAGACAGGTGCCAAACAGGTAAGAAACAAACTGTTTGAAATGCTTCACCACTTATCACTCATGTACTTTTTACTCCAACCCACAAGAAGCGAGATAATGTGTTGCTTCATTCTGGAAAGTCCATATATTGCATACACATAAGGAGCCAGTAAAACCCGATAATGGCAGTATGAGATGTTCTGGTCCCAATGGAAACCTCTGCTTTGATTCCTTGCCCTAGCTTCCTGTATGTGGAGGAATACAAATTGTCAGGGCCAGCAGAGGTCAGATGTAACTCTTCACGGCTCAGGAATGACAAAGAGCCACTATGCACATGTATGTCCTCACAGTACAAATACACGTACTGATGTGAACGATGGACTATTCTTTATACACTTCCACAGGACATCCTCTGTATAGTTCACTTACCCTTACTGCCTGTCCTCAGAACATTTAAAACTATTTTTTGACAGAAATTTTACACTGTCATCATAAGCACTTTATATTTATCATCTCTGATTCTACTGCCTGAGGGACTTCATGTTGAGGTTGCGTATGTTTGCTCTTGTTGAACTCACTCCTTATTTTACACTTAACCTATAATGATGATGATTACTTTGGCCTTAGCATCTGCTTCCTCTACTTCCTGGGGACTAAAAAAAGTTATATTTTCACAATAGGAACAGATCATGAGAAGTTACACATATCACTGTTAAACTTTAACCTGTGTGCGCCTCCAGTTGTGGAATGCGCCTCTCTGTCTCAGCCTGATGATGGATACCTGGACTGCTCCGGAGCGAACCAGACAATCAACTCAACCTGTCGGTTTGACTGGAGCGGACCAAGGCCTGTTTGTGCAAGTAATTAAAGTCCCATTATCATCCCTCATTAGTCATGGTTATTACACCAAGACCAGGATTGATTGTTCTTTTTTTTTTTTAAGAACAAACAGTGTTAGAGTTAGCACTTCCAGAGCACAGTGGTGCTGGTTTGTTTCTCTGCAAAGTATGCTGGTTAAATTGAATCATTATAGATTATAATTATTATTATTAGTAGCAATACTACTAGTAGTAATAGTATAGCAAGAAACACTGTCAAATAATGTATTACTGAAGATCAAAACTACTGTCTGATTTGATTTCCTCAGGCGATAAACATGTTCTCATGGCTGTAGCTGGTTGTGGAGCCTTCTCAGCCATATGCTGCATCTGTTTATGCTGCAAAAAGCACAGAAAAAGTAAGTCTTATCCGTAACGTGATTTCAAAACAAAAACGTGATGCAATCCTTTGCAATAGGTCTCAATAGTAATCTGATTTTTCGTTTCTCACAGGAAAGAAACTTGCCCAACTAAGGTCAGTGTTGAAATTGGGCACTTTTCCCATAACAACTCCACCCATGATTTATGCACCATATGTTATGTTCAACATTTGAAAAGTTAATCTACAAAAATGTTATGTAGCTATTTTGGAAAAAAAAAACACATTAATTGAAGCTCAGAATTTGATATTTCCCAAACATAGAGGATCATTTTGTAAGTATAGATCTCACTTTTTAAAAATTGTTGATGTCTCATTTTGGAACAAAAATATTTACTGTCAATCTGCTTCTACTTCATAGGGAGCCTGAAGAAGTGACAAGTCCGTCCAGTGAGACACAGGGTTGATGGACAACTGGAACCTCATTTATGTTTTAATATAGAATCACTATCTGCCAAATGTGCAGTAATGTTAATCATTAAGCAAATTATCATTTGACCATGTATAAAGGAAAAACAGCCACAGGATGACATTTCTGTATGCCATTACTTATTTGTGGTTTGATGATAGTTATTGAGACTCTTTATCTAATAAATGCTAATAAATTGAAGTGAATATGTGTCTATTTATGAGGGGGGTGGGGGGTGGGGGGGGTGTATAATGGGTTCTTTACTGTAATGGGTGAAGTATATGTTAACACCACAAAACAAACCAACTTGCTAGAGAAATAAGGTTGCATTGGTGTGGTGTCTCTCAGCATATAAACTTTTCTCTAATAAGTTTTAAGTATTAAGTAAGTGTGTAATAAGTTTTAAGTATTAAGTAAGTGTGTGTGTGTGTATGTGTGTGTGTGTGTGTGTGTGTGCGTGTGCGTGTGCGTGTGCGTGCGTGCGTGCGTGTGTGTGTGTGTGTGTGTGTGTGTGTTGGGGTGATATGGGTGGGAGAGTGACACCCTACAATGAAAGGAAGTCATGGTAACATAGATATTACAAAACTGGGTATTGACTCATCCTCTTAGGGACAATTAAAATCCTCTTGCAGTCCAGTGGAGGAAATGCAATGACAAGAACGAACTATTAAAGACAGATCAAATGGTAAGACCATGAAATATTGATGCAAATAGCAAATATTGTGCATTCATGCATTCATTAATACATACAGACAATCATGAGCATATTGTCTTCCTTTTTCAGATGTTTCAGGGACGAATTCATATGAGACAAAGCCTGCATCATGGGCTGCTGATAGTTGCATTGATTGTATTTACCCAAGGTAAGTTTGCATAATCATTTCAGCCACCAAACTTGTTGCTTCACATGTTCCATTTGGTGCCATTGTCCAAAATAACCCATTCTACCTGGCCTTAGACTTGAGCAGTGGAGGAGGAGTACAGGCATGGACCTACAACTACAGCACCAGCCCAAACCGCAACTGGAACTCGGCCCGCCAGTGGTGCCAGGAGCACTTCACAGACATGGTGGCCATCCAGAACCAGGAGGAGATCGCTTTCCTCAACCAGATGCTGCCCTTGAACCCCAACTACTACTGGATTGGCATCCGCAAGCTGGCCGGAGTCTGGACCTGGGTAGGAACCAATAAGAGCCTGACCGCAGAGGCTGAGAACTGGGCAGATGGGGAGCCGAATAACGTATCGGATCAGCAGGACTGTGTGGAGATTTACATCAAGAGGGAGAGCGACATGGCCAAGTGGAACGATGAGAGGTGCCGCAAGAAGAAGGGAGCTGTCTGCTACACTGGTAGAGCACGCTTTATTAAAATGCTAAACTGCCTAATTTACTGACTCCTATGTGCTTATTATACCATATGAGATCTTTCTCTGTATGTATGCAGCTTCTTGTTCACAGCAGTCCTGCAGTGTCCATGCAGACTGTGTGGAGACCATAGGAAACTACACCTGCAAATGCCATCCCGGTTTCCAGGGGCTGCGCTGTGAAGAGGGTGAGTAAACATTGCCATAATGAATCAAGCCATGACACCCCCTCTGTGATGAGTAAAACAATACATTTGTTTGTTTTTTTTCTTCAATTTCTCTTGTCAGCAATCGCGTGCAAAGCCATGTCGGATCCAGAGCAAGGTTCTCACTACTGTTTCCATTCCTATGGGTCGAATCGTTTCAACTCTTCCTGCCATTTCCATTGTGACCTTGGCTATCGGCTGGTGGGCGCACCCAGCCTGCGGTGCCAAGCCAATGGGGAGTGGGACCACCCTGCTCCTCTGTGCCACGGTATGAACATGTTTCAATAACACCAAATAAGAATTATTTTGGATATCAAACTGACACGGAAAACAATTCTCATCACCTATCCCAGCTGAACAGTGTCCAGCTCTGAACCACATCCCCAGCGGAGGTAGTATGAACTGCAGCCACCCCATCGCCCCATACAGCTACAACTCTACCTGTGAGTTCAGCTGTAATGAAGGCTATGAGCTCAATGGACAGAACTGGTTACGTTGTGACCCCACTGGCCAATGGACTGCCAGTGTCCCAACATGTACAGGTAAAGGGATTTTCCTAATTTTGAAACAGTAATGTTAGACTTACAAAAAGAGAGATCAGAATATAAATTCCATAACCACAGAGGACAACTGGAAAGTACAGTATTTTGTCCTTAGTTTAACCAAATAAGTATTTAACAATGACTATTTGCTGTGAAACCCCATCTGAACATTTTTGTGAAATACTCTCCAACTGTCACTTTTCCTGTAACTTCCTGTTTTGTGATGCTTGAACCCTGTTAATATAGCAACAAGCTTAACTAATGCTTAGTTGGCCCATGTTACAAAGGGGAGTCTCTTCCTGCCCAGACTGTACAGGAGATCAATTTCAGGTCGCATTTGTTACTGGTTTATATCACTCATTTGTGTCTGTATTTGGCAAACAACACGTTGAATGTGATTTAATGTGGGTCAGCAGTTGGCATTTCCCTTGACCATAAATTATGTCAGCACGATTATTCATACCACCACCTATTTCACAAAAGGACATTGTCATCCATTGAGTGCTCTAGGTGTGATGAGTATCTGTGTCCCACCATAGTGAAAAGGTGCTCGCCTATTTCCGTCCCTGCTATGGGAAACATGACATGTGTGGACGCCCTGCAGCCTTTCTCCTTTGGCTCCCGGTGTAGCTTCACCTGCAGAGAAGGCTTCTACCTGACTGGACACAACACTCTCACCTGTCTGGCTTCTGGACAATGGAGCAAACACACGCCTACATGCACAGGTGGGGTATAGATGGAGACTCAAGGCTTTCCTTCTGAACGTGAAGCAGCACTGTTGGGGAAAGAGTCAGACAATTTTGCAACTACAACCTCTTGAAAATATACAAAGTTGTCAATTCGTATGAGGAATAATGGTTGTTTTTCTTTGTTTACAGTGGTACAGTGCAACAGTCTAAAAGCTCCTTCTCATGCCTCCATGCAATGCCAAGACCCTCTAGGAGAGTTCAGCTCTGGGTCTATATGCACCATGCAATGTGAAGAAGGATTTGATCTGATTGGCACCAACTTCACCCAGTGTTCCTCACAGGGAAACTGGAGTCATGCCCTTCCTGTCTGCCAGGGTATGACCACAGATGATTGAGTGTTGACTGTGGTTCATACTGGTTCCTAGTCAGACTAAATGCACTACATTGTAATTTCTTATTTCAGAGGATATTACCTCTTGGTTTTAATCTCGAATGAATTCTCTTTACCGCTTTGTCTTAAAGTGTGCTCCTTGTCTCTACTCCCTCCAGCTAAGAGGTGCAACCCAATAAACTCTCCCCTTCATGGCTCCCTATCCTGTTTTGGCCCAAATGGTTCCTTCAGATTTGGTTCCAAGTGTGTGTCAACCTGTGAGGAGGGCTTCCTCCTGAAAGGGCTGGCTGACACAGAGTGCACCTCTCTGGGCACGTGGAGCACAGAGGTCCCGCGTTGTTTAGGTAAAAAATTATCATTTTAATTCTTATTGATTTACAGTAGAACATGCCACCAGCTGCTGGGGAAAAAATTGCAGCTTTCCCAATACATGGATCATGGTGCAACATTCAGTAGTATGGATGAGTATCAGATCATAATCATCAGAAGAGCTCTTGATTTCATGGTTTAGATGACATTACTTCCAGGTTTATATCTGGTATAAATCACCTTTAATAGCTCTTAAATATCTGATTGGTCTCTCCCGCTCACTGTTCCCCTGCAGCTAAGAGTTGCACCACTCTGACTTCTCCCCCTCACGGCTCCCTATCCTGCTCTGATCCCCATGGACTGTTTCGTTTTGGTTCTCGGTGCATGTTAACCTGTGAGGAGGGCTTTCTTCTGAACGGGACAGCTGACACAGAGTGCACCTCTCTGGGCATGTGGAGCAGAGAAGTCCCTCGCTGCCTGGGTAATAAATCATTATATGAGAAAACTACACTTGGCATATATTCCCTCCTGCTGCTCTCGAAGTACAGTGTAGGAACGTGGGTTTACATCTGTTCACGCATCAACACAGGAGCTAGACCATTAATTTCTTGGCTTAGATGTTAGATCAAGGGTTGGGTCTTGTAGGAAACACCCTCCTTGCCACTTTGTTTCACAAGGCAGGAACTGTTTGGTCTGAAAATAATGGTTATTTTATGTCCACTGGCCACCTACAGCACGCCCATGCCCCCTACTGGCCACATCTCCACACTACGGTTGGATGAATTGTAGCCATCCATACTCCCCTTTCAGCCATGGCTCCCACTGTGACTTTGGGTGCAACAAAGGTTTCTGGATGAGAGGAACACCAACCATGACATGCAACACCTCAGGTCACTGGAGTCAGGATCTACCCACCTGCCAGGGTGAGAGCCTAACATTAACTTACCAGTGAGATCATACGCATAATACCATAGAGCTGTCTTGCTATGCTGGTAAATAAGTAAAACTTTAATTTTAATCACACAGTCACAAAGTGCTTCACAGATACAGAAAAGAAACAGTACAAATACATACAAGAATAGAAACAACATGCAAGCAGATGATTAATACCTACATACATACATGCAGAGTACACATAAAATAACAGCACAGCCTATTATAAAAAGGCCAGCCTATAAAAATATTTTTTTGGGTGCTGCTTAAAACAATCAACAGACTCAGCTGATCTGATGATTAAGGGGAGACAGTTCCAGAGTGTGGGGGCCAAAACAGCAAAGGCACAATCAGCTTTTGTTTTAAATTTGGAACGAGGGATATCTAGAACACCCTGGTTGGAGGACCTGAGCAACCATGCAGTGTTGTAGGGGTTCTGTAGTCAAACAGTGATTTTATGTAGTTCTGTCCTTTCCACACCTCAGCGGTCCAGTGTGAGGCCATCCCTGCCCTCTCCTCACCCCTCTCCATGAACTGTTCCCACCCGCTGGGGAACTTCAGCTTTGGCTCCCGGTGTCTCGTCGCCTGTGAGGAGGGATACTCCCTGAATGGGACAGAGGCACTGTTTTGCTCCTCCAGCGGGTTCTGGAGTGACAATTTACCTACCTGTGCAGGTAAACCAAGTTTTGTGGGATGATACTGATCCCTTGTACATGCAGTAGAGTTGTGCTCTTCATTTGCAAAACCACAGTATTGGTTATTTTCTTGAGATAGCAGTGTGAATGACTGGATTGTGTGTGCTTTATGGTGATGGTGGTGATGGTTGTGTGTTTCAGAGGAGGGGATGCCAGTAGGGACTGCCATGCTGATGTATACTGGTGTAGGGGGAGCCACTGGTTTTGCCGTGCTTGTCCTGCTAGGACTGGGTCTGTTGATTGCGAGACAATTTAAGAAGAAGAAAGGTGAGACCAAATTACACTATAGTTTTACACATTTATTGTGGCATAAAGAGTGTGTATTTGCTCTGTTTTAATCCATACTTCTGACCTCTGCAGGATTTGTTAACTATGATATGTCAGCATGGGAAGAGAGAGAGAATCCTGCATTTGAATCTTGAATTGTTTTTTCTTCTTCTTTTCTTTTTTTAAATCATCAGGTATCAAATGCCTGATGATTATTTATATATTTTTTGTGGCAAACTGGAAGTTGATACAAATTGTCTACACATAGTCACACTTAGAGCTTGCTTAAAATTTTCAGTTCCAAAAAATATTGTTATTTCATGATACTGGGACCAAATTATCATAATTGGATTATTTTATTATTGTGGTCCTGTATGGCTCAATAGGTGGAGCATGTCATTAACACTGTCATGGTTAGTTGTTTGATTTCCACTAGGGCCACCCATGCTAAAAATGTATACAATCATGGTATTGTTGGCCACTTTGGATTAAAGCGTCCACCAAATGGCATACATTATGTTATTAAACAACCCTGAAATCATGCATGTTGATGTAATGGGGAAATCTTAAGTCATTATTTGGTTTAATGCTGTAATGTTTGCATCATATCCTGCCTGTATTTCATTTAAATTGTCAATAAACTATCAACCAAACTTGCTCCACCACTTTCCATCTCTGTTCCAGCTGTCATCACCATACAACACATCAAGCGTCCAGATCAGTGTTGCATTCTTTCACTGGTGCCTGGTCATTGTGATGTGGTATGTTATGACCCTGTCTTGTCGGTGCCCCCTCACACTGCCCAGTTTACCCACATCTGACCTCCTCCATAGGCACCAGAACTGTGGGGTCAGTCGGTGAACGGGGCAGAAAACCTGGGAGATCGCCAAACTGCCACAAAGTGTCACCTTAGCACATATACTGGCCAGAAAGCTCCTGTCACTGTGTGGGGAGCAGGTGATCTATTATCGATCACAGCTCAGTGTGTCACCTGGGCACTTGTCCCAGACTGAGGGTCAGTTCAGTACCCACTCTATTAAATCTTGAGGAGGTATCTGACATTCAGTTTCATTTTCTGAATTGAATTTCACTTGAATGTCGATCAGATATTGTTTATTAGGGTTGATGTAGGATTTGTATACTGTATCTCCATTTTTCTGAATGCTTTATACAATTTCTGCCATGCTGGTGAATCTATACAGTCTTTCCTATCCATCTCTGCCATGCATCCGAAACATGGCCCAATCCAGACTTTAAATACGCACTGCAATGGGCCAATCTTCAGCAAAGCGTGTGCATCTGTCTTGGCGCTGAAACAGCATGAAGCCAATTATAGCGGTTAAAAGACAGAGGGTTTGTGGCCCGTGGCTGGCATGGAGGGTGCAATAAATAACCGAACTGTTGACAGGAAACTGTTTGGCTACCGTCAGAATAATAATGAGGTTATTGCTACCCGCTGTGACCGTATGATCATGGTTTGATTATTTTTCTCATCCCACCCGATGCTGCTGGCAACCATATATGCGAGCCAACTGCGCACAGACTCGCGCACAAGAAGGGAAAGGGCCCGCAGGTGAGCATCTTGGCTTCGTTCCCTGATATTTAAGTCTGGCTTCTCTGCCTTTATCTATCCCTAAAGAGACGAGGAAATGTACTGTTATATTGTGGTCCCTGCAACACAAAAAGTGTAGTTTCTCCCAACACATGAGCATGCACACATGCACATACGCAGGCAGACACATAGATACAGACACAGATACTAAGACGGATTCACAGATGCACACACACAAACACACACACACAACATAGGCTGCTGCACACTTCTTTGGCTCTGGTTGGCAGTGGCATACCACGGTGACAGACAGTTAGATTGTTCCTGACCATTGACTTGCGCTCTCTGCTCTGCAAGGTCTGATTTCATAGTGGGAAATATGAGATGGGTCCAGGAGAGGGTTCACGGCTGGGGCAAGGAGGCACTCCATACAGTGGGGCTTCATATCTCTGTGTCACCCTGGGCATTCTCCCCTGACACAGCTTTCAGCCCCTCCGTTGTCTGGAGCCCCCTCCCTGAGCTTCTCAACCTCCCTCCCCAGGATTGGTGCATTCCAGCTGGGCACAGTGCCTGGGTGGTCCCCCCCTTCTTCTCCCTCCTCCCTCCCCCTTTGACTGGAGGAAGGAAAAGGCAGAAAAATGCAGCAAGGGCCTTTGACCGGGAGGAGCACAATGTGAGCGTTGATGACGGCCAGGCGGTGTGGATGTGATGCTTACCTGCCGCTGACCCATACTGCTGTCATAGCCCAGCATTTACAGTCTGATCATCCACCCAACAGCCACTGGAAGATGCCTCACTGACCCGTCACCTAGATTGGACTGATAAGCGCTGAGGATGGACTGACCCGGCTGTAACCCTCTGCATGAATACCCCATCTTCATACGAGCATATCAGCCATGATCTGTATCAACCGCCACAGTCTGCGCTTTATACCTACATCATGCCACACTTCAGGTTGAAGGTTCGCTGTATGATTATTTATTATTCATTGTTGATTCATTCAGGACGAACAGCATACACACATAATGACAATAAATACAAATACACACCCAAACGACTATTTACATTAGTAGATGCATTATAATCTGGTATTCTGGCCTTCCAACATAGTGTGAGAGGTCCAGAAGCATCATGCATTCACAGGGTTTTTCTCTGAGACCCGTGTGGTTCAGTGGGATTGTAAAGCATAAGAGGCAGTAGTGTAATCAAGTTTATATGCAGGTGTGCAGAGTATACACTGCAAAAGATGACAAGTTGTCCAGAGATTTTAACTTGTTTCCAGACCTATCAAGCTTAATTCATTATATTTTTAGTCAAATTATCTCGCTGCACTAGCAGATAATCTTGCTGGGTTCAATAAATTTCACATGATACATGCCAATATGACTTCTTTCAACAAATCATCAAAGTCTTGAAACAGGAAACTTTCTCCAAGACAATTGCACGTTTACCAAGTAAATGTCCTGAAACACTATCCTGGAAAAAAGTAAAATTAGTTGAAACCGATAAAGTGATCTGCCAGTACAGTAAGTTGATTTCACAAAAAAAATCCTAAAATAAGCTTGATAAGTTTGGATACAAGATAAAATAATTTAACAAGTTTGTCAGCTTTTGTAGTGTATCCATCTCTTTCACTGGGCATAATAGAGTAGAGCCACCTATTAGCCTAATTACCATTGACTTATAATGGATGGTATCACAGTATACCCACCTCCCCCTGGCAGTAATGTTACACCCGCTACTCCTGACTGGACGGTCCATACACAGACATGACAGGACCAAGAAGCAGCAGTAACGCCCGGGGGAGATGAGGCTCAGGCTCAGCAGAGTGAGGGAGACGCTCCCTCAGTCTCAGGAGGTGAAGTAGGAGTCCTGCATGGAGTAGAGGCGGTCGATAGGGGTGAGCAGAGACGAGTCGCCCAGGGACAGGCAGTCACCGTCAGCCAGATGACACAGGGGGTCTCCATCCATGTCACCATACAGGCCCTTAAAACCTAAAGACACATAAGAGTTTCATTCAAACTGAGATGTCTAGTATTTCATATATTTGACAGATATTCGTACAAAATGATTGCTCAAATCAATGTAAATTTTGGGAGATTATGTAAATTATGGGAGTTTTTTGTCTTTTGCTCAGGAAACAGTAACAATTTAGAGTAATGCAGTGAGCATCTGGTAAAAAAGAAATCCCCCAAAACCAATCGTTGGCTATATTAAGAAAACTATAATTTGGTAAGAAAACTATAATTTGGTGGTGTGAGCTGTATAAATGACTGTTAAATTGGATTACACTGTATGGTTGTCTCTGAAACTACTGAAATACTTTTGCAGTCTCATCATGGGCATATAAGAGTTTAATTCAAATTGAGATATCTATTATTTCATATATTTCACAGTTACTTGTACAATTGCTCACATCCAAGTAAGTGTGGGGAGATTATGGAAGTTATGGAAGATTGTTGAATTTTGCTCAGGAAACATTACTAACAATTTAGTGGAATGCAGTGAGCATCTGGTATGATTTTTACCTAACACCAATAGTATTTTGCATTTAAACCTTTCTCATGGCTTCTACCAACAAAGAAATAGGAGCTATTCTGCATCACAAAGGCAAACTTTCTGTGTGTTTTAAAGGTCAAAGGTCATGACTAGGTTTCAGATTCCACATCAACAAAAATAATACCAATAAATGATGACCAACAATGACGTCATTTTTCTCAGTTTCACTTATTACAGAGGCTTTGTGGGGCAATATTCTATTCTGCGTCATGTTTTAACAGCATCGAGGTGTTTACCATAGGGGTGCATGTGATCCCCGGGCATCTGAGGCGGGGTCAGGCCCTGTCTGAAGGGGTCCATGTCGTAGTCCTGCTGCTCCAGGGTGGTGACTCCCATCTGCTGCTGCTGCTGCTGCTGGAGGCGGGGGTAGGAGGAGCCCAGGGGGTCCAGCTCGGAGGTCAAACCGCCACAGGAGGGCGCTGTGAGGCACAGCAGAGTCAGGAGACATGCAGGGGGGTGGACAAAATAACAGAAACACCTATTATATGGACATCAAGGAGGCACCGAATAAGGAGCAGGGCCACCCTTTGCCTTAAAACAGCTTCAATCCACCTTGGAATGCTGACATACAAGCTTTGAACTGTGAACATTTTGTTGAGATTGTTTGACAGAGGTGTTGATTCAATTCTAGATAATTTTTGAGGCTGAATTTTTTCGACGTTTAGAAACTATCCTGTTAAGTGTCTGTCTATCCCGGTTGGTGAGCTTTGGCTTGTGACCACTGACCATCTTTGCTGGTGCAGTCTGTCTGTGTTTGGCAAAGGTTGTCATGTTTTTCCCGACTTTTCCTCCTGCTATGTTAAATAGTTTTGCAGTTTTTGTGTCCAATACACTTGCAACTATTTTGCCTCTTTGAGGTTCTGTTCGTTGCCTCATGTTGCTTTGAAAACTCATATATCAAAGCGGTGACTGTCAGACTTCTTTTAAAGCTGACACATACGGCTAAGTAGCATTCAACTTAATGTGACTCCCCTGTGTAGCTGCCTTTGTAACTTTGATTTAGTTATTTTGAAGTTAAAGTCCTTTTTCTGTGGTGTTTTGTTTAATTTGCCCACACCACTGTATCAGATACAGAAAAAGGCTTTCCTGAAACCAAAATGTTTTACCAGTACAAAATGTTTACAGAAAATGTTGCAGAACATCTTGGCTCAAAGTGTTTATGTACTTTCAATTGTTTAGGGGTTTAGGGCGTATTGTTTTTCTTGGGAAATCAATTTGTCATTGTGGAGAACCGAGGGTTAGATCTATCTTGGTCTTAACATGCACCGAGTATATCATCTAACATGTTTCAGTATTTTATTAAAGAATCTTTCAGCAGTCTAATACCTGTGTGATGTGATGGGTGTTCATGCTGCTCCTGTGTCTGGTGCTGCTCCTGCTGCTGTTGCTGCTGCCTCCTAGCCAGTTTCTTCATCTGAAAACATGTATGATGAAACATGTAAGCTCACATACAGGCCTGCTGTAAAATCCCCTCTCACTCGACAGTCCCTCTGCCACCCAGGTTCAGCCGTGCCTACACACACGGTCTTCATAAGAATGTGTTCACTCGATTGAAACGCATTAACAGTGGGGTAAAGGACATATTTCCCTGGAGAAGGGAAAACCACACACGTGCCCACTTTGTGAGGAAATACAGGACTTAATCTGCAGTGATCTAGCAGTGAGATGTCATCAGTTTCCTGTATGAAGAGATAACCAGACTGATTTCCACTCTGGCAGGCAAACTCAGTGGCGAAAGAGTCCTTTTATTAGCAGTGCATATGACTCTGTGTGTGTGTGTGTGTGTGTGTGTATGTGTGCATGTGTGTGTGTGTTTTGTATTACCTTGGCTCTTTGGTTCTGGAACCAGACCTGCACAACCCGGACGCTCAGACCGGTCTCTGCTGCCAAGGTCTCCCTTACCTTGGATCGAGATTCAAGGGAGGGAGAAAGAGAGAGAGAGAGACAGGGTGAAAAATAGAAAAATAGAAGGAGAGAGGAGGTCAGTAGAAGGTGACTCTCATAATGCAGTGCAGGGAATAAAGAATCCACCTCTAGGGAAGAAGAAAAGGGGTGATATTGAGAAATTACGGAATAGTATTCGCCTCATTCCTGTACTTGTTTTGGATTTTTTTAAAGTCAAGTCCGCCTCATAATTATATTGCATGTTGCAGTATACCCACATCCTCATCTACCACTAGACTGCTGGGTGAGTGCAAAATAAACAGTCTACCTTTCGACAAGGCTTGGACGAGACCTCGAAGGAGGCTTTGAAGGCCCGTCTTTGCTGAGTGGTCAAAATGGTGCGCGGCCTTTTGGGACGTTTGCTCTCCAGGTCGTCCAATCGAATCCGTCTGCCGGCAGCCTTCTCTGTGTCCTCCTCCTCTTCTTCATCGTCGTCACTTTTACCTAGTGGGCAGATGTGGTTGAAACGCAAAATATTTATTTGCTTACAGGTTATTCATGTAACACAAAAATTTAATTGCAGAGAGAAAATTCCACCCTCGGATACACTGTTACCTATCATCAATCTGTCATGTTCAATACGTTATTTGGATCGAGTTATTTTGTGATGTGGTGTTGTAATTAACTTTTTTGATGTACCCACTTTCCCTCAACCTGCCTCGTCCTCCTCTATGTATTGTATTCTGGTGTATTGAGGTTACTGTTGGTGAAGAAATTGGTCTCTCTGCCTCTTCGAGTCTAGAAAGAAGCCCTCGCTCTTTGATTCTGAGGGACTGACACGCAAACCTGACGTTTACCACTTATGTTTTAGATAGCTGAGAAACTTTCTGCTATCAACCTTCATTGTAGCTGCGCTGGAAATATCTCAACATGGTGTGATGTGGCTGGGTTTTGCCAGTTTCCACGTGAATAAGAAAAATACACCACCAAATAACAAAAAGGACCCAGAAATGCAAGGTACATCACCAATAGTTCTTTTTTTTAACATTGTTTAAGTGTTTTAGGATGGGTTTTTCCTTTAAGACAAAAATCTGAGACAAATATGTACACACACACACTCTCTCTCTCTTACACACACACACACACACACACACATGCACAGCCTGTACCTGTGTCAGAGGAAGTCGGGCTGGCCAGACACTGGTGGTAGTCCTCCCTGGCACACAGTAGCTGTCCCTCCCTGAGGACGCAGCGGTCTCCGGTCTGCAGGCGGCAGGAACACACGCTGCAGGTGAAGCAGCGCAGGTGGAACACAGCGGCCCCTGCACGCATCACCAGCTCCGCCGGAGAGATGGCCTCCGCACAGCCCCCACACCGCACCGCAAACAGACTGGACAGAGAGGGAGAGAGAGGGAGAGGGGAGGAGGTGCAGCAAAGAGAGGAAACAGAGAGAGAAACTGTGAGAACTCAGTGAATAACAGGGAGAAATGTTTTTGTTTGGTTAAGGGCTGCTTGAGTAAAAGCTTGTCTATTTCTAGTTCAGATACTTGAGGTACAACGGCCCTCACACCTCAATAAAAAAGGATTCCACATGAAAAAATGCTTGGTTGACTTGGGGAATGTTGCTAAGTCGAGCTGTCACTCAAAACAACTGCCAGCCTCTTCCCCTCACCCCGACTTCTCACCCTCCCCTCCTCCTCCTGCCCCGGCCACTCAGACACATACCCCCAGAGTGGCGGGTGTGCATCTTAGCGCCTGGCAACCAGGACTGGTGGGCTTAGCCTCAGAGACTGTTACCGTGGCTCCGGCTGCCGTGTCCGAGGCCGTGCTCCCGGGGAGGCAGGAGAAAGGCTCTCGGCAGGCCATGGCTCCAGGCAGAGGGGGGGAATCAGATCTCCCGGTGGGACAGGCTGAGCCGCCGGTCCCGGGAATTATCCGTGGAATTATCCCTAAGTCTGCTTAACCAGAGCAGGACAAAGGCAGAGCCAGCCCCCAAGCAGCAGGACCATTGTCCGCTGGCTGGCACCGCGGCATTTTGGGTCTGTCCCGCAGGATGATGCGTCATCATTCTGGAGCTGGCGTTTGTCTCCAGACCTGACTGGGTCACCAGACCAGTCACCACAGAGGCATGAGAAAATGACAGATTTTTTCCTTTTTTTGTTTTTGCATAAAATACTGCATGCAGCCTATAAGGAGAGCCTTTGTACATATATCCCTGACTCAATCTAAGAATTTTCCCTTGCTACTGTGAATTACCACAAGACAAAACCAGGAGTTTGAGGGATTAATCTGAACTGGAATGATGTACAGCTTGGGCTCATACTGATGTTATAGCAGCTGTTGTACTGCTGGACAAATGTAAAAATATAGGTTTACTGATATATCTTTATTAATTATCATATATCAGGTTAGGGTCATGTGGGCCACTGCCAATATGATGGAGGTTCCTCTCTGACCACAGCTAAATAAAAACAGTCTGTAAACCTGTAATGAAATTTTATTTTCCTACATATTTTATTTATTCATTTAATTAACAATTTTGTCTACTGTCTCCCTGTCTTAAGGGGCTGTCAACCCACTTCAAAAATAGTCATATGATGGTCTAAATGCTTTTCCAAGAAGGCTGAATGCCAAGAATAAAATTCTGTGTGAGTTAAATAGTGAATACTTATATAACAAATATAAAATGGTCTCATTTAAAGATATTAAATATCAGCACAAAATATTGGCTCTTGGTGACTAAAAATATTGCTATCATTATTCAAAAAGCCACATAGGTCAAACTTGTAAATAAATTCAAATTAACATTCAAATGAGACAAATGCTGCATTGGACTTCCTTTTAAATATATCTACATACATTCAAACAATGTTTACAGACAAACACAAACTCACACTGAACATAAAGCAAACACTCAGGTTGAGACATCCTTGTTAAAAGGTCTGGAACCGCAACATCCTAAAGCCAAACATTGCTGGGACCTATTACTGTTGCCGTGGGGTCGCTAGGGAAACAGCAAAGCCCATTCCGAGAAGCTCGGGAGGGTCAGCCGGGCTGCTTGACCGATCCAAGCTGTCTGCCCCACGGCCCCAATGGTATGCGCTTTAATATGGCCAACATACCGTCCGTGGTATGTGCATTCCTGTGGCAACGAAAGATGCATCAATGAAGTATTTCAAAGGAAGTGTGGCAGGGGAAATACCCGGAATGTTTCTGGGTTCCTATGATACGGCGAAGTACTTGGTTTAATGCCTCAATATGATGCTAATGCATGTCAAGGAAGAACAGACTATGGGCATTACTGATGTGAGTTTTCGAGAATTGCTTTTCCATTATACGCCTTGTCCAGTTCGTCTTATTATATTATGTAGCGCAGTACTCTTAAGCGTTGTTAATGCAAAGGTAAAAGTACCTCCAATACTTATGGAGCTGCTCAAGGTGTTTAATATTTCAGTGTTTCCGTTGACATGATTGGCGCAGAGGTCCTGCCAGGCGAGCGGGAACACTCAGTCACGCTGGATTTAGGCATGGCAATTAGCGACAAGATTATTACAGAGAAATAAGTCAGCAAAACCCTGCGTCCTTCCACACTGACATGGCTTCGGTAAAGCACTCTCAGGATGGATGCATTGTATCAAAGAGTGTTTATCAGAAATTTGTTTAGGTAGGATGCAGGGAGTTAGACCTAGTCATACACATACACACACACACACACACGTGTACACAGATACACACATGCACACATATACACACACGAGCAAAGCCCTCCTCTGCCATTGTTCTTGCCCTGACTTCTAAAGCTGACCTTTAGCAGTCAGGCAAACAGACTGCTGGTCTAGTGGACATGCAGACAGATCCTGTTTCTGGATCAGGTTCACCTGGATCCTTTGGTGAACGCGCACTGACAGAGGCTGTGTATCAGATAAGGATCTGGGGGTCAAGTGGACCGCAAATCACACCGCTGATCTGACGACCAATCTGCTGTCCAATCTAGCTGCCCGCTGAACCATTCAGCCAATCTGGATCCACTGACAATCTGACCAAACTAAGCATCACGTTGTCAGTCAGGAACTTGCACAGTAGTACAGTAAGTTACAGCACTACTGTCTCTGTACCATGTGTGTCTGTATCCACTTGTGTCACTACATGAGTTTAAGTGAAGGAATAAAGTGATTCTACATTCTGGTACAAAAGTTACGGCTTGTTGGCCTCAGAGTAATAACAGCAAGCACTAGATTAATTTTGGGATTAAGAAGGATGTCATAATACAGTATGTATGACTTGATTCAGGTGATTTGAATCCTGGTGTTATCATCTTTCAGCTTCCATTAAAATAGGCCAAGCCCAACGGTCTGGTTGGCATCAACTGCGCAGGTGAGCAAAGGGAAAGATGAGGCGGGATTCAGACAGAAAATAAGAGACAAATGTTGTCACAGTATGGAATAATCATCACTTCTTAGCTGGCTTTACAACAGCCCAGATCAAAAGAAAGGGAGGGAGGAGAACACACTTTGTCGGGGAGAAACACTGACCCCGTTTCAAAACTCTCATCCATGTCGGGGACAAAAGCAGTGTGTGTGTGCGTGTGTGTGTGTGTGTGTGTGTGTGTGTGTGTGTGTGTGTGTGTGTGTGTGTGTGTGTGCGTTAGGGTGCCAGAACCCTGGACAGGGCAGCGGGGGGGAACGAGTAGGGAGGTGGAGACATGAGACCTCGGAGGCGGTGCTTTGGCACCAGGCCTCCTGCTAATTGGTCAGGTCAGATATCTCACGGTCGGCTGGGCGTCGTCCCATCGCTCGACACGGGGCTCCTGTGAGCCGGACGATCCAGATGCCACGGCACGCAACGCCAGGCAACATGGAGCGCACCGTACCCCCAAAATAAGTTCACACCATCCTCGCCGCCTCTCTTGCAGGGAAGCCCCAGACCCTCTGACATATGGCTCTACTCTCCTAATTACCTCTCAGTCCTCTTTCTCTCTCTGTTTTGGCCAAATGCTATTAAATCATACAAGCTGAACCCCTAAAGTTGCACGCTTTTACATGAATCCACTCCAGTTGCCGTTTCCTCCTTACAGCAATGATAATAACATTTATATTCCAGCTTGGTCATCGTAAAAAGATGGCCTGCTTTAGCTCCTCTTATAATAACGACTAGTGTACCTGCAAAATGGCACCTGGGCCTTGAACAACGCCAGCGAGTAATTTCAGTTGACTGCGAGTGCGATGGTGGGGAGCATTTTGGACCGATGCGTGTGAGTGTAATGTTTCCCGTCTCTCCGCCCGCCTGCTTGGCAGAACGACCATCACTAAATCGTTCAGAAATAATGTGAGCAGCCGCCTTTTAGGGTGTACAGTTTTTGTCTTGGCTCTCGTTTAGGTGAGAGTGTGTTTTGGAGGAAGGCTGAGGGGATGAGGTGGGTTGGATGGGAGGGAGGAGGAGGAGGAGGAGGAGGAGGAGGAGGACGGGGGGGTACTGCCTCTTTGACGACACCATATGCTGTCCCCAGCTTGCAGTTGCCACGCCGATGGGCCTCGAAATTTTAACACATTTTGACAATGTGTCAGTTGAGCTCTACCCCAGATCGCATGGTGTCTGTGTGTGAAGGTGTGACCGTGTTGTTGTTGTGTGTGTGTGTGTGTGTGTGTGTGTGTGTGTGTGTCTATGTGTGTGTGTGTGTGTGTGTGTGTGCACGTGTGTGTGTGTGTGCGGGTGTATGCTATGCAATGGTGTTCTCACATTCCAGGGCCCATGCCACCCCTTCCTCCCGCAGTCACCTTGTTCCTCTTAGTGCACTGTGCCAAGTTCCCTGGAAGTCAACTCTTATACCCTAATAGTATACACAGATATACATAAATACACACAGATACACATGAATACATGCAAATAACAACATACCTTTCCACAAATCATCAATAGTATTCAATTGCATTAAAAAACAGCTAGACAGGATAGAACCTGTCATAACTTAAAGTAAATACAAATCTCTCTTTCTTTTTCCCTTTCTCTCTCTCTCTCTCTCTCTCTCTCTCTCTCTCTCTCTCTCTCTCACACACACACACACACACACACACACACACATATTATAGTCAAGGTCAGAACATGGACATAATTCTTTTTGGTGAAAAGAGGCTTGATATCCGGAAAAAGAAAAAGTACAGTACTTTTTAAATGTCTTAGCCATGACATGGATGTGTGCTGTGGTATGCAACCAAAACTACAAGTAACTTCCCAAGGTAATAGTACTAATCACCATGAAAAGCAATATCATTAACTAAAACTTGCACCTTGTATTCAGTCAAACAGCAACACGTCATCACAGGGTTCAGGAAGAATGTTGATAACTTTTTCATCATAGTAGGCTATAATAAGGAGTGTGAAGGAAATGGTGCAGAAATCTCATAAATTACCGGATGGTAGGCTATTCTTACCGTATTATAAGGCACCAAAACTCTAAAATGTCTATGTCTTTATAGGCGGCATTTACAAGGAGCAAAATAATAAAATAAGCCCATATGACTAAGTAGCCCTTCACAAAAACCAATAATTCCTCTTTCCAGTTTCATTTTACTTTACATTACATTACATTTCAGAATCGGAATTTCAGAGATAAATGAGCAAACATGGAAACTGGAAAATCTCTTGCATCGTTGCGAGGATGATGTAGGCCTGAAAATTACTTTTTGTCACCCAGATGACCCGTGTAGCCGTGACGTGTAGGTCGCCAGTTATTTTAATGTTTTAGCCCAAATTACAGTAATAAAGGCTTTTTCATAACCAAATCCACCTCAGTGCCCTGGACCTCCTTTTTCCACTGAAGACTTTGGGTCAATATTGAAAAGGCAAAATATGCTGTAGCTACATTCTGAGATTTTATGATTTCAGCTGTAACAGAGTGCAAAACCAAAAGATCAATTAAACAATTAGAGCAGCACTTACTCAGCATAGTCCCGCTTGCAGTAAAGTTTGCGGTCCCGCAGGAAGCAGGAGTTCCGCAGCGCGTCCCCGCACGCCGCGCACCGCACACACTCTTCGTGCCAGAGGCCGTCAGTGACTCGGAGCAGGAATTTGTCTCGGATGAGACGGTGGCATCCCGCACACACTGCCTTCTGATTCAGATCTGCAGTGGAAAAGGTTGAGAAATTCATACTTATCACACTTTTCAAATCAATAGGACGCATGTAGTTAAAATCTGCTTGGCTGTGAAAACCTGAATTAGCTGGATCTATGAAAAGTTTGACCTAGGTTATATCTTCAGCAAGATGCAATGCAATTAGGCTATAGGTCTACCTATATATTAAAATGTGATGAAAAAAGTAAAGTTAATCAGCTATTGTGTTTGTAAAAAGAGTATATGGTATGTAAAGTGAATTTGCTGTATCAATTGTTTTTAATTGGTCCAAATATTAAATTCGTTAGAGTTTTGCGCCTAAAATTAGCACAAAAAACATCCAATATCACGGGTGAAACAAAAATAAAATGGACATTTTGTAACTTTGTAACTTTTGTAATTAATCAAATTTAACTCACCCAGTAAGGATGCTGCTGGTCCCTCCACCATGGCAAACCTCTGCGAGGGGAAAGAGGAGAAACATTGCAAAACATATTTTAAATGACCAGTGGACTAAGGCTAATTTAACAAAAGATATATCGAATTTTAAATCAAATTTGAAATGAAGTAATTTACTCTAAAATTCGATTACCTTGAAAATCTGAGCTTCCTAACGATAGAAAGATATTTCTTAATGATCTGCCGGTTCTTCTTAAAACATCTCCGCCGAGCAGCGGTGACCGTCCTGGTGAAAGTTGCAGCGCCGACCGGAGAGCAGCGGATCAAAACTTTCTCCTCCGAGTGTTTCCCACGTCCTCCCTGCGTCCAATGATATTGACTATTTATCTATCAATTATCCCATTAGAAGTAAACGGGAAAGGGAGAGAGAGAACGAGAGAGAGAGAGAGAGAGAGAGAGAGAGAGAGAGGTAACCTGCACCTGCACATGGAGGAACTCCCTCTCTCTCTCTCTCTCTCTCTCTCTCTCTCTCTCTGTCATCGGCTCCAGCCACCCCCCCACCCCCCACAAAGTTACCAGCAACCCACATGAAAGGAATTTATTTTCAGTAGAAAACTAAGTAGGCTATTGCATAATATGAATACAACCTAAATAAGTGGAACCATAAAATTCCTAAAGGTGTGGCATAAAAGCTGATACTTTTAAGTGATACACTTTCCATTTGTCAGCAATTTTTACTTCAAAGTTAATAAATATTTAATAACTAAATAAATAAATAATTAATAAATAATAGATAGATAGATAGATAGATAGATAGATAGATAGATAGATAGATAGATAGATAGATAGATAGATAGACTATAACTTTAAAGTATAAAAATAATGGGGCAGCATGTTGATTTAATTTAACTGGCATTAGAACTGAGGTGGCAAAAGAAAAAAAAAAGTGAAAGAATCTCTTAAGGGGCTTCATACGTTTTCCGTCCGGTCTGCAAGTCTGCAATGCAAATCTTCTTTGCATTGCCGGTGTTGGTATTCTGAATCAAGACAGGATAGGCTTTTTTCTGCTTCAGTAGAAAGACAAAGGATGAATATTTATTTTCACAGTTCCCTGCAGAAATATTTAAATACCATTTATAGCCTTTTTTATATTTATATTTTATATTCACACAGGGTATTATTCACATGATCTTTAAACCATCCCAGGTTCATCACAGTATTGCAGAGTAATGCAGTATTAAAGCTCCTTCTACATGTTCAGCCCTACAGAGGTTTGTAACTCAGACTCAGACTGGATGGACAACCAACACAGAAGCTGAGGATGCTGGAATCTGTCAACCCAAACAGAAACACCGAGGGCCACTTGAATCAAACATGCTGTAAATGTGGATCTGCCTTGCCGTGGTTACAGCCTGCGCACGCCATCTAGTGGCTAAAACGGGGAATAGGCCTGTCAATATGAAGACACTCAAATATTTCATTCAGGTGGAAGAACTTATACTTCAGTTAAATTTTATTCAAGACAGAGAGTGTTTCTCAGCAGTTCTTGTCTATGAAGTTACTAAATAAAATAAAGAATTCAGTCGATCGCACAACACAATGCTTTTTAGTGATCAACTGAATTCTTTCTTTAGTATTTTGGATGCACAAAATCATTGCATTTGCAATTATGTGTAAAAAGTATTCAAGTTAAAGTAGTATTAGTAGTACTTAAAATAATTATCCAAGTTGAGATAAAACACACAGACTCGTTTCTCGTGCTCATTTCCATTTTCTCTGGCTTATACCTAAGTGTGATGCATAGATGTGCAATACGTGAGCTGTGATTATAGGGTTAGGCTGACATATTGATTTGCCAATATATAGAACTTATATTGGTTCCTCTATTAAAAATTCAGATATCCGTCAACGGTGTCCACTGCAAATACGATGGAGGTTCTTCCCTGACTACAGCTACAGAAAAACAGGCTATAAAACCTGAATAAAGGTCTATTTTCTTAAATAAATATATATATATAAATAATCAATATAGCTTTTTCTAAATTAATTGTTTATGTAATGGCCTAATGTTTCCACAGTTTCCTCTACTACCACTGAATAAGCAGGGTGGGTCATCCTGCATGAAAGAGCTAAATTTAACTTTTCTCAATGGAGAGTTTAAGAGTAATGTTGGTCTAAATACTGTTTCAGAAGGTTTAAATAGGGGTCTGGAGGAAAACACTGGATCCTTCAATATAAAAATATCAGTATCGGCCTTGAAAAACCCATATCGGTCTAACTCTACCTGTGATGCAACAGTTCCACAACAGATATGTCCAGATAAAAAGACATCGACACAAACAACACATTTCGTATTCATTTTAAATAATTTTATTCTGTAAGAATTCTAAAATGTATTTTAGAAATGTAGGGATGGTTTCTGTTTTTTTATACAATTCCTCTTTGAATAAAATATGATTTATTTCATATTGCATTGGGCTGCTTTTAAAACGGATACCTGAAATTATCTATTTACAAAAGAAATCTGTTAACAATTCTATTAGAATTCATTTTGACAGTGTACATCACCTCCGTCTCCCTCCCGCGTCTGAACCCTCCCCGAAACCCCCAAAATACAATTTTTCTTTCACTTTTAATAATCATTTGTGCTTGGTACAAAATATGCTGTTTTACAACTTGAATCAAGTCTTTTTTTTTCCATCTTCATATCACTGACATTGTGGGAGTATATACAGAGAGAAAGGGGGACAGGTGTCATGTGATCTGGTGCGGCGCCTCCAGCATCTCCATCAGGAAGGTGTCGATGGGCGTGTCCCCGATCAGCTTGAAGAAGAACAGATGCTCCAGACACTTGAGGCCGATGGAGCGCAGGGCGGGCAGGCGGAGCAGCAGCTTGGCAAACCTGCAGACGACAGAAAGAAAAACAGTTCAGAGTAATAATCTGCAACATTTTCATATAAATCGCTGATCGGTGTAACATAATAGTGATTCAATCTATAGTCAGTTCATGAAAGCTTTTATAAGCTGTGAAACCTCATAACTCCAATTTTGGTGATTTTCATGTTTTCACTTCAAGGATTACATGATTCCTCTATGGGTTGAGAAAATTCTACCACCTTTGGGTCTTATGAAACCCTTTCAAAAAACACTGGATGAACTCAAATATGCATAGTGGTCAAGCGAAAAACAAGGCTGCTTTTCTTAATTCCTGAAAACATGACATTTTGGAAATAGCCTACAAGGTTTTCACCCAACAGCGACGATTTGCTGTTCTAAACACCCGGTGTCGGGTAGGTCTTCCCAGGGAAAAATCCTCTGACATGCAGGAAGTGATGCGTTTTACATGTTTGTTTGGAATACATAGAAGAAGAACTGGGTAGTTAGCATGAGCAGCGATAGCCAGCCACCATGGCTGAACAGATAAAGAAAAGAGTGCCACCTACAGAAACTCAAACTTCATCAACAGAAAATCCAAGGAAAAAGACGTCACAGTCCCACCCACACTGTCCTATTGACAGGTGAACTCTGGGAAGTGTAGTGCAGAAACACCACAGCACTGAGCGCTTAGCACCAAAGATGTCAAACTAAAAAAACAACACATACTGTATCTGTTGGATTACCACTTTTTGAGTTCTATGCAACATGCAATATATCTATGTTGGAAAACAATCATTACCTGAAGTCCATCATTTAATATCTCTAAAATATAAAAGGATCCAGTAAAAATGTTACTATTTCATTAACCAAGCACTCAAGTGACCTTCCATCCTCTAAAAGGTACCATAATATACTTTATTGTGCTATCGATCACACTGTAAGTGTCTTCAGTTGAAGTAAATCTACAGTGTGGCCAAGTTCTTTCCCAGTGGCTCTTGATCTTATTTAGCTCCCAGCGGTAAAATGGAATAATCAATTGCAATCATCCTCAGTGGGCAATAAAAGCCTCTAAAATCCAATATTGTAATTGAGTATATGTGTTTTAGTTATTAAGTTATGTAAGAGAACTGAGTAGAGTTGTAAGGTGATGTTGTGTTACCTGCAATCTTCACTGCAGTGTTATCTCAATATGGTAATGTGAAAGTCCATGTAACTGAGAAATGCAACTGCCTTAATTGAGCTGGATATAGTCTCTTCCTTGTGTGTTTGATGTTTGTATTCCCTGTCTGTTGTGTTTTATTTCTATTTAAACTATAACTGCAACTGATGTTTGTATTCCCTGTCTGTTGTGTTTTATTTCTATTTAAACTGTAACTGGTGTGCTGTCTTGGCCAGGTCTCCCTCGGAAAAGAGATTTCAATCTCAAGGGACTTCCTGGTTAAATAAAGGTTAGATAAAAATAAATAAAATAATGTCTTGCCTACCTGCCAGGCTGGTCTGGGTATTTCTGTTTGGTGTACGACTCCAACGAGGCGTACACCTTTTCCCTCAGCCCCTCCACCTCTGGTGGGTTTGATAGACCCTTGGCATCTGAAACAAACACATATTCACAGTCAGACAGAACTCTACATGCAGTAATAAATCCCTTTCTGATCTCCCATAGACCATCTACCTCTATATTAAAAAAAATATCCAAGCAGGCAAACAGCAGTTAAATCCATAATGTAGAAAGAGAGACAACTTCACAACATGGCTTCACATCAAGGCAGCCATGATGATATTATACCCATCTGGATCTATGCCAAATAGGCCTATATGTAAATCTGCCTGGGTTGAATCATCCAACCATGATGAGGAACTAAACTGTCGATGTAAATCCAGTGACACGTCTTATCTGAGATGCACTGATGGTGTTGTATTTTATATATAGCCATAGACTGTGATTCTAGCACACTGTGTAATGGTAAAAGGTGAAAGGTCATACAGAACTGACCGGGGTTGAAGAGGACGATGGCTCGCAGGCAGCCCAGCTCCGTCTTGTCCATCTGCATGTCTTTCATTTTAGATACCAACTCTGTCAGCACTCTGCAGCGGATCAAGACAATAATAATATTACAGAATCATCACGCTGAAGGTGAACAGACTGTGGATCAGATATACCAAAGACAATTAAGTTATACTTTGCTGTCACTTTTCCCATCTGCCCCCATTTCTCAGTGGTTATTCTGCATTCTTCCTGATAAGCATTCCATTCAATTTGATTGAAGCCACAAAATGGTGTGAGTGAAAACAACTGAGGCAGCATTTCTCCTAGAATCTATTGGAGTTTTTCATCTGTTTTCAAAGTATGTGCATATGGTTTTGAATTTGGGGAGGTAAATCCCACTATAAAATGAGGAAAACTCTGTTTGTCTGTCTGTCTGTCTGTCTGTCTGTCTGCGTCCATTTTGCTCCTCAATGGGTTGGCCAATCAATCTGAAACCACACATGGGCATTGAGCATTGGAATAGGCAGGGACTGATGAAGCTGATTTTTCCATTTTCCCAAATTTATGCTGTTTATGCGCATTTTTGGCAAGTCTGCGCCGAGTTGTGGCGCACACACCCCAGATATGGACTAGTCTCTCTGATTCCTGCATAATTTGTGCAGTGCAAGAGGAAGTGCAGCTCCGTCTCCACCTTTTTTTTTTTTTTTTTATCTCCGCACACTACCTACCTATCAAAGATGGAGCCGACTCCAGCACTGTGGGCGCTGCTTCTGTGGACGTGGAGGCCGGTGGCCAGCAGGATGCCATCTTTAACCGTGACGGAGCGATGCGAGAAGGAGGCGATAAGCAGCTCGTTCCAGCCTGGACGCAAAGAACAAACAACAAAAAAGTAGGGATTTTATTATTCACTGAGATCTCTCCTTCCTCCTGTCTATCCCTTCCTCTAAAGTTTCTGTAAACAATATATTTGTAGAGATGAAATGGGATCTGTCAATCTCCCCCTGCTTCGTGTTTACATGATGCTACAAAGACTTGATGAGTCTCATTAGGTCTGTTGTGTGACTTCTCCACTTCCTCATTCAGGCCTGTGTGTGAAATCTCTCACCAGCAGAGGTCAGGCCTGCTGCGGCTGTGAACCGTACTGTTGGGACCTGGCAGACAATCCGGTGTAGCCTGGCAGGTTATATTTGGTTTCACTGCTCCATTAAACTAGATGGCGAAAATGTCTTGAGCGAATGTTAAAGACTTAAATAGACGGTCTGCCTGGGAATGAATCACTACCCTGAATGAAATACTGATGGCGCTGTGGGGGCAGTAGATTGTGGAAAGGTCCGTTCAATGTTGTAAGAATGTGTATGTGTGTGTGAGTGCGTGTGTGCGTTTGTGTGTACCTGCTCGTAGTAGGATGACCTGGTCATCTAGGGGGAGTTCAGAGAAGTGGGGGATCCTCTTGGCCCACTCCACCAGGGTGAAGAGCTGCTTGTCGGCTGCTTGGCAGATGTTAGTGACAGGGTCGTTGGTCTGGAGAGACACAAGGAGGAATACCCAATTATTTTAGTCAATAACAATAAATTCTGTTGGCAACCTCCTCCAGTGACACCCATTCAAATATCTAAACCTGTCCCAAAACAGTCTAGTATGGGGATGTACAGTTATCCCCCTTTTTCAGCTGTTACAAATCAGTTGTTACTCCCACTTCGCCTTGTAATCCAATGATTTACTCTCAAGGCTTATGTGAAAATGTTAATTATAGGCATCAATAGAAACTTGTACTTTGCTCTTCTCTTGAGAACATAAGACCGTGAGACAGTGTCAGATCTTGA
This sequence comes from Centroberyx affinis, assembly GCF_046629955.1. Classification (NCBI taxonomy): domain Eukaryota; kingdom Metazoa; phylum Chordata; class Actinopteri; order Beryciformes; family Berycidae; genus Centroberyx; species Centroberyx affinis. The sequence goes on from NW_027282789.1 coordinate 29,334, forward strand.
AAGTGCTTACATGATTTTCAAATCAAATTGTTACTGAATGGTAAACAAAAGCAGAATATCTGGGCTTATAACAACACAGCCTTGACATAAATTGCTCATGTTAGTTTTCATTCATGTTTGCTTGTTAACCACAAAGACTTTGGGGATGCTTTCCTGAATTAATTTTCTTTTGGACCAACAACATTTCACTGCTCAGCCTCGCAGTAACAAAGGGCTGGTTTACTCAACTGAGTAAACATGTAAACACAGGCTAACGGCACATGCTACCCTCCCAGTTACGTGAGTGTGTAAATAGCCGGTGGCAGCTACAAAACAAACCCGCCCCTAAACATAACAGATCGAGTGAGAAGAGGAGCCTTCCTGCCCATATAATATCAACGATAATATGTTAATAAGTTGCAAGCAGCAGGTAGATGTAGATATGAGAAATTAAAATAATGACAAAGTTAATCATTTAATAAACCAACTCAGAGAGCATAGAATAAATTCACTGTAGGCCCAAGTCTATGGGAGTATGTGAACAGGCCTGTATGCCATTATGTGAAGAGAAACGTAACTGCCACTGAATGTAGTTCAACAGAGCCTATAGCGTCTAAGAATTCATGGCTAATTTACATGTTGTGCAACCCAACGAAACAGCCAAATCATCATGTACATCTAGAGTACATGGCTTTCTTATGAACTCCAGGGATCAAAAACCATCTTAACAACTCAAGAGATAAGGAGATGTACATGACGTTAAATGTTTCTTCTGATTTATTTAGCCATTGAACTTCAGAGTGCTTACTCATCAGATTGTTTGTCGTCTGTCATGTGGGTTTTTGTTGTGGTTGTTGGACGGTTTTTGCAGTTTAGGCCTTTTAAAAGGCCCGTTTTAAAACACACATAAACTCCGCCCAGCCGACATGTCACTGGCTGACCGGGAGCCTTTGAACGAGAGCGTTCACACTGGCCCGTCCTCAATGCCTGTGCTTCTCGAACCGCCTCAACAGAGGAAACCACTGCTAGTCCCACAAATCAAAAAGTTCAAACAAACACATCGTTAACAAGGGAATAAAAAGTGGGTTCAGTGCCTGTACATGTGATTCTTACTGAGTTGCTGGGGCTGCCGTCGGTGTACGTCTCTGTTTTGGGCTCCACGGCCAGCTCGGCGTCCAGGATCTTGTCCACAGGCATCTCTTCGTTGAAACTGCTGGTGGATTCCACCTCATTCTCCCCCGCTCCTTCCCACGCTGCCTCTCTTCCTGCACCGCTGCAAACACAAAAAACACGCAAGGTCAAAGGTCAGATGTTGAACTTCCTGGACCTGATGCCAGTGACACCATGAAATCACTGACATTAAACACTGTATTTGACAGCATGCAAACAGACTCACAACAATGTAATTTGAGAATAAGATGAATAAGATTAAAATAAGATACAATGCACTCTCAAAAAAGGCCTACAGGTCATATGCGAATAAGCGTCACACACACACACACCTTCTCTCTTCATGCCCATGGCCAGGCACTTCTGGTAGCGGCAGTATTGGCAGCGGTTGCGCTGGCGCTTGTCAATCAGGCACTCCTTGCTGTCTCGACACGTGTAGGTGAGATCTTTGCGGATGGTCCTCTTGAAGAAGCCTTTGCAGCCCTCGCAGCTGTAGACGCCATAGTGCTTTCCTGTGCAAACAGCGGCCACAGCATCAGCACTGCTTTAAGGCAGAAACACAGCTGAATCTCCTACTGTAATGACAGGCTATTTGATTCCTACCATGGCTTTGGAATGAGGATTGAAAGCATGTTGGCATCTACTGCACATTGATAAAAGGCCTTTGTAAACACCTTGACATCAAAACAGTGAAGGCTTTGGCATCATTAAACTGACAAACTTGACAAAATGTCTGGCAGGTAACCACTTTGAGTCAATCTGTCTGTGTAGTTTTCTTTCCTGCAATCATGCGGTTGAGATGCCGATGTTTGCGGTGGGTGGAAGTTTGCCCAGCCTGCTGCCCCCCCACCCCCCCTCCACCCACCCCTCCTCCCCCTTACCTGAGGAGCGGTCCCCGCAAATGGCGCAGATGTGCTTTGACATCCCCCCGGGGCTGGTACACTGGTAGTTGATGTTTCCCAGGTTCTGTAGGCCCGGTGGAGGCTTGATGTCCTCCGAGCTGCTAACACTGTTCATTGAGTTCATCTGAGGATGACAGGAGGAAAGGGAAAGAAGAGAGAGGGAGAGAAAAAAGAGAGGAAGTTGAGATGGCCAAAGTTGAACGGAACAGAAGAGGAGAGGAAGGGGGGGGGTGTGAGTGAAAAATTGCGAGTCAGTCGACTCACTCTCTCTCCCTTCCTCTATTTTCTCACTTCATCTTCCGCTCACCCCTCTTTTCTCCCCACCCACATACTTTATTGTGAAAGTGTCTCAGGGTGCGATCACATGATTGGCCAGAGGGAGGGGCCGAGTTTTCTCTGTGTGAGGCTTGTCATGCAGGTTTTTAATGTTTGTTGACAGGGAGAGGCGTACAAGAGGAGCTCAGGGCGAGTCACGTGTACGGAAAGTGCAGTTCAGCACTGCAGACAGCAGAGGGCGCTCATGTGTGAAGTCTCACATCTGAGAGTGAAGGAAATGTTGAGATGTTGAGACTTCTTATCTACCCACAATTAATTTTCTACCAGGCCAAATTTTGATTTAGGAGTAATGGCTATGAAATAGCTGTGGTGTTTGCACAAAAATGAATTCTTGAACAAGCATAAAACATTCATCCTTTAACGATTCAACCCACATTCAAAATGACACTGTCTTATCATCTTCTTGCCCTTTGGCCCTCTCCCATTGATCACACAGCCAGCTTGGATTTATACTTGTGCTTGCATATGCACTTCTGTTTGTTTGTATTTGTTAATTTGTTTGTTTATGTGCAAGCGTCTGTGCCAACTCGGGAAAACAATGTTGACCTACATATGCCCGCCTGTCCTATATATTTGATGCACCGTAGCATATAGGACATCCTTCTCTCAGTCACCTCAGGCTCTTCCTATCGTTTATTTATGATGTGCACTCTGCTCTGACTATCCTCTAATGGCAGCCTGAACTTAGGCCTGCATGCCTTTGACCTTATAGCAGAGGAGGGACAGCACACAAGAAAAAAGGAACTATTTTTCTGTCTTTCTGTTGTCTGTCTCTCTCTCTCTCTCTCTCTCTATCTCTCTAGATGCCCCTAAGGCAGACAGTCACAGATAAATGAACATTCAGCCCCTGCCTACTTGGTTGCCGGTGAGTCAATAGTAAGCGGCCATTCCCCTTCAGCACCTAAACACACTTATCACATATAATTAACGTTACACCTATGTTTCACAACAACTCTCGTGCGTCGTAACAGTTGCTCGGACATACATGCCGGCTCAACATACTGTATACAGAGGAGGGTTACAAGCACTGTGCATGCATTATTGATGCTTCATATATTCTTTATACAACACATGGTATGAACAACTTACTGCATCATACAAGTAAGCTGCACTCGTGCCTGCATTGGGCCACAAATGCATATCGTCGCTGTCCGGTGGAAACCTTGTATCTCCGAAATGTCAACTTCTCAGGAGCCAAGAAAAACAAACTTGTTTTCAGCTTGACCACCATGCAAGTTTGAGTTTATCCAATAGGGTTTGAGAGGGTTTCATAAGGTACAATTTTCTCAACCCACAGAGGAGCATGGAGTCCTTCCACTGAAGTAAAAAAAAACATGAAAATCGCCAGAATTGGAGTTATGAGTTTTTCGCACGACAACAGCAATATAGGAATTACTTTGGCTGCCGTCGGCCCAGTGCTTTTCACATGAACTTCAATTCACCCATAAACAAGGTATGAGATGACACACTGAACTGATGGTGACTTGGTCTTTGCTGTGTTGTGGGCAGAGAATGGCTAGCTGTGAGAAGAGGGTCGCGCGCACACACACACAAACACACACACTCACACACACACCATGCAATCTGATGAACCCAGACTGTCCCTCAAGGCACAGATCCATACTGTCAATGAAGCAATGTATATCATTGTCTGCTGAGCCCTGCAGCACTGGCCCTGATCCAGCCTCTGAAGCACTGAATATATATGTGTGCGTGTGTGTGTGTGTGTGTGTGTGTGTGTGTGTGTGTGTGTGTGTGAATGTGGCATATCATCAAAGCACTGAGCCTTGTGGGGTTTGTAGTTTCATTCAATAGGCCACTCAAAGAAAAGAGCTACGTTGGCTCTCTCACTCGTAGTCCATTGTGCCAGAAAGGACAGTCTTGTGTTTATTTATTGTTTACACCAGCTGAAAAGACGCAACCCCCCCCCACCCCCCAACCATCAACCCCCACCCCCCCACCCCCCGTGAACAACCCTGTTATAATAACCTAGATGGGATGATAAACGGAAAAGCAAGCAGACAAAGAGCGAGCAAGAGAGACACAAAGTGACAGAGGAAGAGAGAGAGACAGATAGAGAAAGAGTGGGAGAAAGAGAGGGAGGAGGGGAAGAGGGGAAGTGAGAGAGAGAGAGACAGATATGGAAAGAGTGGGAGAAAGAGAGAGAGTGGGGGGAAGAGGGGAAGTGAGAGAGAGAGAGACAGATACGGAAAGAGTGGGAGAAAGAGAGAGAGGGGAAGAGGGGAAGTGAGAGAGAGACAGATACGGAAAGAGTGGGAGAAAGAGAGAGAGGGGGGAAGAGGGGAAGTGAGAGAGAGAGAGAGAGATACGGAAAGAGTGGGAGAAAGAGAGAGAGTGGGGGGAAGAGGGGAAGTGAGAGAGAGAGAAAGAGAAGGAATTAAGGGAAAACGGGGGTTGGTCTCTCTCTCTCTCCCTCACTCCGGTGCCTCAGTAATCCATTAAAGGGCTAATAGTTGGACTGCGTCTTAAGTCCCCTTGCATGACAGAGCAGTAACATAGCACTCAGGCCTGACCTTTAGGGAGAGAAGTTTAAAGGTCACGGGGAGGGTAGGGGAGGAGAGGAAAGCGAGGGCATGCCGGCCAAACACACTGGATACGGCTAACCTTCAGCCTCCCGTCTGCGGCCGGAGATTCCAAGCACCAAAGGCACATGATCAACCAAAATACATGTGTTGACAGTTTAACACAGATGGGCCTCGTTGAAAGTAGAAATTTTAAAGAGAGAATTTAAAAAAAAAAAAATGAGCTTCCTCTTGCTGAGGTTGAAAGCTTAAGAGAGAGGGAAGCGATGAAAAGAAGGCTGGTGTTGAGTGGCATGTTTCTAATTAAAACACAGACGTTCACTGATGCAGATGTTGACTTGTGGATCCATGTTGCTCTTGTTTTCAATATTCTGCATTGGTCACTGTCTGCCTAAATATATGAGAGTGGCTGAAAGGCATCTGATCATAAATGAGATTACCAACGCAAACTCTGTACAAAGACAGAAAAAGTCCAAGGGTCAAAGGAAAAATCCACCATAAAACACTTGAGCACTGTTAAAAAAAACAGCTATTGACAATGTGTTGCATTTCTGAGGCCATTTTGTTGTTTGGTGGTGTATTTTGCTTATTCCTGTGGATCACTGGCCAAACACTGATGATGTGACATCACATCAAAAAACATCAACGATGAACATCAGGTGTTGGTGTCAGTCCCTTAGAATCAAAGAGCAAGGGATTCTTCCATTTTGCACCGACATTCAACAATCACACAGGGGGAAATCCATCGTAGAAGAGGCAGAGAGACCAATTTCTCCACCTCAATAGACCATGATGCAATGCAGCCACAGCTTGCATCTTTGTGGATCTGCTGTCGGTAGCGTGTGAAATACAACACCCTCTTCGACGGCTTTTTTTGTAATTTGAACAGGACACAGCCCACCACAGCATTGTTTTCTCTCCACTCTCACTTTTTCTGGACTGGAAAAACTTAATACGCCGTCGCTCTCTCCACCTACATGTATACAACACAGAGAACCCCCTTTTGTCTGGGGGTTGTCGAAAGGCATTCAGGGAAACATTAGACATCACTAACTAAAGTAGAAGTAGACAAGGCAAGTTGAGGGGAGGTGGGCACACCAAAGAAGTAAATCACAACACTTCTGGAATGCATCACAAATTTATGATAGCCTATCTAACAGTGTAGGAGTATGCGAGGAGGAATTTTTCCTTTAAGCCAAATACCTCAAGTTTAAACTGAAACTCCTCAGACCAATGTGCCTTGCAGACAGTGTCTTTAACTATCTGATGACCATCAAAACAGCACACCTCTCCTCTCACCTGTGGACTGTTGAGCGCTCCAAAGTTCATGCCGGGTGTGGAGGGCAGCGATACGGACGGAGAGCCCAGGGACGAGGTGATGACGGAGTAGGGCGAGGCCAGGCCGTTCATGGGCGAGCCCAAGGTGGACATGGGGGACGGAAGGGGTCTGGAGGTGCTGATGACCGACGGGTGGCCCACCATGCCACCCATAGGAGGGGGGTGGGTGTGGGCCGTGCTCATCGGCCCTGAGGAGTCTGTGGGGGAGAAGCAAGGGAGAGAGAGGTTAGAGAGAATGGAGAGACATGGGCTGATGGTGTGAAATGAATGAAAACATTCATACATTGTTCAGATATTTATATATACATATGTACACTGCCCATCAAAAGTTTGGGGACACCACATTTTTCTTTATTTTTACTTTTTTCCACATTTTAGACTAATAGTAAAGACATCAAAACTATGAAGTAACACAAATGGAATTATGCAGTGACCAAAAAAGTGTTAAACAAATCAAAACTATCTTATATTTTAGATTCTTTAAAGTAGTCGCCCTTTGCCTTGATGGAAAAGCAAAGGCTTTGAAAAGAAATTCATACATAGGCATCAACTTCATTATTTATATTTGTCTAAGAAACTAAGTTTGAGCATTTAAACATAAGCTTTTATATCCAAATGCCTTTAACATAATGAAAAACATAGTTCAATTCAATCAGGTGTCCCCAAACTTTTGACAGTCAGTGTATACAGTGTATACTGTATATATACATTTATGGAGATGGTTTCTGTTTTGTACCAAAAACCCCAATAAAAAGAGTTAGGGGAAAAAAGCATGAAAACAAACCAAAGTCTTGAGACAATGCATAAAAAATAGATCATCCTGCTTCATATCCCACTGGACAAAACACACACAAACCCAATTCAAACTGAGAGGATAACCGCCAAATGTAACTTTAATAACTGAAAGCCTAGAAAGTATTGGGAAGCCACAGTAAATAACATATTTCTATGTAAAAATGCCATTTCCCCCTGGGCTAAAGTTGTTGTTCAGGAAGGATTAAACAAGCCAGAGTTATTGTTGACCAATACTGCCATATTTCCCTATGCAGCCGTGCGTAAATATGCCTATGCAGAATAAAACCCGCATGATTTTGGTCACAGAGTGCTGACTTTGCTTTGCATCCATTGATGTAAACTGACAGGCTGGCATTTACATAGATGACCTATTTAGGAAAGCTGTCAGTCAACAGGGTAACGGGGCGTGGTGTGTAACCTCATGCACGTAGCTGTGAGGACATTCATCATCACTACAAATTACAGCTAGGACACACACACACACACACACACGTTCAAATTAAGACGCACACAAGCCACAGGCTGTCACACATTACACAACTTATTCCTCTACAGAGAGATGCCATATACCTTTCTGGGTCAACGTCAGCATTTCAAAGGAATTGAATAAACTGGGGGATTTTGAGCAAATGTTACTGATAAAGAGCGCCATGCCATATTACCCTTTGTGCTTGGAATGGTCTGAATGCACTGAGAATGCACACACACACACACACACACACACACACACACACACACACTCTGCGTGACACTTGGCTCAGCGCCACTGGTCTTAGTTAAATGTCACATTCCTGTTTTCGGGGGTGGGGGGTTGAGCACCTGTAGGAGCAGCACCACTGCACACCGACACGCAAACAGGAGACCACTCCACATCTCCCTGTCTCTCTATCCTCCTCCTGAACCCAAACCCCGGGTGTTGAGCATGACATGTTCTGCTTCCTTAAACTGATACTTTACTACAACAATTTAAGCTGCAAACGGCAACTTCGCACATTGGCAACTACAAATTTCAGCTTCAATACTCACAATATTTGACATTGGTGAGTCCAGCTTTTTTTTCTGGACGGAGTGCTCGCTCTCTGCTGTTTAAGAGACCGTTTGTATTTTTGCTCTTACGTTTCGATGAATCTCTTCTAAGGGCAGAGAAGTGTCCAAACCCGACAGCAGGATTCATTTGAGCAAATTGAGCTCAATCTATCTCTCAGTCGTCTCAATTAGGGGGGATGCAACGCTCTCCTCTACCGCAGGCAGCTCCACTTGCCACTGTCACTGTGACTAATAAAACATGTGTATTTTTATTCTTGCCTGGTTTAGCTTTTAAGTTTTCAGTACTTACATTCCCACATGAGTCCCTGAACAGTCAGCTACAAACACTATCTGTCCTGGTAGTCAGTAGTTTTGTATGGAGAGAGATTAGTGCCAGCAGAGATTGCATGCCAGTCGTTATAGTTTTCGTTTTCCTTGTGGTTGTCTGAAAATCATTTTTCTTACACATATACTAACCAAAGTGTTATATCAATTTGTTCTGGGGTTTTCAAGCATTCATTTTGCCTGTTTGCAATTACTTAGACGCTGGGAAAAAAGCCTTAATGCCGGAGGTGAATACGCAAGCCACGAGTCACGTAATGCCAGTGGTTTGTCAGTGAAATATTCTTTAAGTTGTTCAAAAATATCTTTCGTGGAAATACCAGTGGATTTTATACCAGTTATGTGATCGCTTTGCCGCAGGACAATACAGTCTGTACTAGTGAAGACTGACTGTTGTTTCCCATATAGCCACAGAGAAGAGGGATGAGTTTGTCACACTAATGTGCCGCTCCATAGAGAATGAATTTGAAAAGCTGGGAAAGGATGAATGTGACAATACCGAGAGTAATTTTCTAGGGATAGGAGCATCTTGACATTGGCTTCCTGTTAATTTCAGAATTTATTTTAAGATTTTACTGATCACTTAAGGCAATTAAGGCACGGATGGATCTGGAACCAAGCTATATCTCACTTTTTTACCGGATCTTTCTCTTCTTGCCTTTGCTGTCGATTTTAAATGTTTTTGTTTTTCTTACTCCTTTATAAAGCACTTTGTAACTGTGTTTTGCAAAGTGATGTATAAAGAATATTAATTATATTTGTATCATAATACTACGATTACTATTATATTTTTCTGGTTTGATTTGAAGGAAATGCCACGTTGTAAGATTATTATGCAGCTACAGCAAATTCATTGCAGATTTAATTATTTAGTTTCTAGCTTTGGGAAATAACTGTTTATGTTCACAAATACTAATTGGACTTGTTGCCCCTTAAGTCTGTTGAAGTGATTTTGTTTTGTAGGCATTTTAAAACTCAGCAGAACTGCTTGATAAATACTTCAAAATAGTTTGGACATGTTGCTCTGATCCTTCACCTTTGATAGTGATTAAGTCCCCATTAGTTTCTTGTCCACTGGATGTGAGGAGGAGGAACTCTGGAGTTATGAGACAACTCCAGGCCTTAAAATAAAATATTGCCCTATTATGATTTCAAGAAATTGGGAAATAAGAGAGGAATGTCACATCGTCTGCCTGGACATAGCGTTTTTTTACACAAACACACACACACACACTCTCTAATACACAGCTGGCCATTCACTCCCTCTCTGTATGCCAGGGAACAGATGTTGTGCAACTTCCTGTTTAGCATGAAGACTACAGCCTCCGCCCCCTTTCTCACTCCCCCTCATTCTCCAGCCCTCCATGAGCGATCCCTGGCAGGCAAATATGTATTGGGGCCTCCCTCTCTCTCCCAAAGAGCTGACTGGATTTACTGTAGTGAAATACACTAAAAGAGCTGAGGCACTTTGTATGTTTATTATTGTTTATTATTGTTTCTTATGGTCTGTGATAGACTAATTTCCCACTGCGGGACCACTAAAGTAATACTACTACCTAGATCTTCACCTAGATCTCACTGCTACCATGATGGGAGCACATGCTCAACTTTTTGGACTGCAGATTTATCTAATGAGCGAGCTTATGTAATGGACAAGCACGGTACGGCATGTACTGTGTCCGATTTTGTGCACTGACCCCTCTTTTTATGAGCATGACAAATTCCCCTCGGGGCTAGTAAAGATCTATGCTATTCTAGAGGTGCTGAGTAGGAGATATAGTAACAGGGCCGAAGTCCCTGCGGCCAACAATGTGCCAGCATTCTCTCTCTGAGATCAAGACCAACAAGTATCCCGAAGCGCCGGGCCAGAAGAAAAGATGAGAAGATGAAGCTGGTGTGTGCTGGTACATGCACACATCTGAAAAATGGGGCAGAGCGGCTGGAAATGCAGTATGTCATTTGGTTGTCAATATGTTGACCGAGGCTACAGAGTGGCTGGGTAGACAGGCGGCAACTTGAACAAAATTTGCATGTTGATGTATCGCTATGAAGGTTCAATTTATTTTACATTGTCTATAACAGTGGTTCTCAACCTGGGGCGTCAGAGGATAGTTTTGGAGGGTCACAAGATGATTTATGGGATGGGATTTCTAGAATACAAATTTATTATCATGTCTATTTTTTCTGATTTTTCTCAAAGTTTTGCTTTTTCCCTTGTGAATTGCTGAATAGTTTTCAGTCTATAGGCCTCCTCTGATAATGAATCAAATGAAACAACCCCAAAAGGGGAAATCATTCTTTAAGGGGGGGTTGCAAGTAGACATCGCTTCTGTTTAATGGGTCAGGAGCTAAAAAGGTTGAGAACTGTGGGTCTATAACACGTAGGACGACAGTTCGACCTCTGACAAAGACCCAGTATGGTCAAAGTGTTGCTCTCGACGATGAAAATTAAACTCAAGAGCCTGGACTCTTGCCTTTTGTACAACAATGTGTCCACAGTTTCTCTAGGCTGGAGATCAAGACAGACAAGCACAGCGATGGCCCCGGCCAGAACTGAAAATCACTGTTTAAAATCAGTAATGTGCACATATCCTAAATGTGCAGGTGCTGGATAAAGAGCTGGACAAAAGGTCAGAATCTGTTCACTGGTGCATCGCTCCGAATAATAAATTTATTTCATGTTGGTAGTAACAAGTAGGGCAACAGTTCGAACCGCACTGGATCTTGGCCCAGACGAAGACCCAGTGATGTCAAAACGTCCTGTAACGTTATAAACATAACCCTACATGTTTTAGTCAACACCACATAAATTCACTTTGGGGAGAAGTGCACATTACTACATTTTGTCCAGAACTGAAAGTCTTCATGGCTGCAGTGCAGAGAGGAGCACAAAAGCACACGGCAGTCAGCTGGTGGGATTCCTAAAAGGGAATGGCTGGCGAGGTGAGCATGCTTTGTGAAGGGAGTGTGTGTGTGGAAGGAAGCCAACATGTTCACAGGAAGAAGCATAAATCGGCTCAAGGGGGCTATCCTTGAATGACCCACCTCCACTGGCTGTTCCACCTCGATTCTATGTAAATCACCTCTATACAAAGAAGGCTCTGGAATGTATGTGACTGTGTGCTGACACTCACGTTTCACAGCAGAGCCTCAAGAGTGAAAACACAGTCCCAAGCACTGAAGAGGGCCTCTACAGATGGCCTAATAAACCCATCATAATAAACTTGAAGATTTTGCAGCCTTTCCAACCTTGGCCCATGTTTCCAGAGTCTCCTGTAAGTCTTTGTTTGAGGCCGACATTTACTGTACGGCAGCACTGCAACCTTCTATTTGAGAGAAAACAAACAGACAGAGCGGAGCAGGAGACCTTTGACCCCTGGCGTCGCAAATCAAAGGTCGGCTGTTGCCAAACTCCTGAACCAAGTTCAAAAGAGCTCCTGTAGCCCAGAGTTGCACCGATCATTCCCAGAAAACGTTGCAACGTTGCATCATTAAATAGTAGGACATTAAGATTTAATATGAACCATTTTAGTCACCAAGTCTAAGAAATGTACAGTAATTTGTCTTGGTGACAGTATGACAGCTGAAGACTTCCACAATATACACTAATGGTACAAGGACATAAGGGTGCTACATATAGAGTAAAGGGGTAGTGCAAGACATACTGTGGACAGTAGACTATACATATCGCTCTTCATATATACAGTCAACATTGTCTATCTGTGTGCATTCAAAGCAGCTGACATGTTGGTTGCAGCTGTGCAAAACATAATGCTTAAAGCCATTCATTGTGAAATCACAATGACTACACTTGAGAAATGAACGAGAAATTACTCCAGCGTAAACAATTTAAGATGAACTTGTTTTCCTGTATGTGGACAACCAAGACCACGGCATGAAAACAGCTATGTAGAAATGATTAGATGATCACTTAAGTAAGCTTACCACTACTTAATAACTAACCCTCACAGCACGGAACAGACAAAGTTTGTAGACACGAACGTATCTTATCGATCCGCGACCAACGGTTTAAAAAAACACAGCACCAACCACAAACCCTTTAAATCCCTTTCTGTTAATTACCAGGTTGTGGCTGGATGGAGTGCTCCACTGTGTGGTAATTCAATAAGCCCATGGCCCACTAACTAATAATATCTCCTGTCTGGAGAGCAGACTTAGCGTGTGTAGGGGGGCTTGGGCAGCGGGGGAGCAGTAGATCTGCTGCCCAACGACACAAGCCTCAATATCTATCAGATTAGCCCCTACCAAGGAGGAGGCAAATCCCCAGCGTGTGCATCGATCTGCCCATACGTGTTCATGTGCGTGTTTGCATTCGTCTGTTTTAGTAAGTGTATGTGTGTGCTTGCGTGCTCTCACGTGCATGCATGTGTGTGTGTGTGTGTGTGTGTGTGTGTGTGTGTGTGTGTGTATGTGGCTGGCAGCGCTGTGACCAAGTGACAGAGAGCAGAACGCATCCTAAAGCAATCAGAGGGACAGCCTGTGGAGCTCATTAGATACAGTGGACATGTAATTAAGAAATCTCTTCACTGCCAAACCAACTCACTAGCGCTGGCCGCAAGCCCTCCTCTGACACACACACTCCCACATACACACATCCAAACATACGCTATACAGACACACAGTCGCCGTCCCTCGGATAGAAAAAAGCAAAGCACACAAAATCATCTACACACTCACACAAAATCGCCACCCTTAAAACATTCATTTCTTTGCTAAATGAGGTTGATGTCTGATCAATTGTGTCAGTAAATCCTCTTATCCCCGGGTAAGTATCTGCAGCCCGGCGGGCCAGCTGTCAAGAAGGTGGGAGGCCGAGGAGGAGGGGAGGGAGAGAGGGACAGAGCCAGGGAGGAAGAGGGGTGGGGGGGGTGGGGGGGGGTATGGATGGACGGATGGATAGAAGGGGGAGGGCAATTGTCCCACTCCAACATAGCTTCCCTCCCCTACACTCACATGATCCCACCACACACTCCTAATCTCTCCGGCTGACTGAGAACATTAGATCATAAATTGAGAAAAGCCCTTGTTGTTCTGTATATCTCAGCCATGATTGAAGAGATAGAGAAGGATATCTGGGAGAGAGAAATTAAGATATTCTCTACTGTGACATAAACAGCAAACTATCTAAAGTTTTTTTTTTTACGTTTTTTTTTAGGACACTTCAAGGGCAGGCGTTCCAATTTGTGACTGTCTTTTTGGAGTGGAATGACAGAAACTGAGGAACAAAACCGTTTGCTACAGGAACAGCACTTGTGTAGCATTCTTCTCTTGTTGAAAACATGAGGAAATAGGAAGATGTTTCTCCCATAAAGCCCTGTGGCTGTCACAACACAAGGGTTTGAGCGCGTGAACCTCACTGACCCCAAGTTCTGTCCTCTAGTAAACTTGCACACTTCCCCTGAAGAGAAACCAACTCTCCGCACCCCCCTTTTCCCTCTCTCTCTCTCTCTCTTTCGGTCACAAGATATATTTCCCTAATGTGACTTTGAGTCAAGAAAAGGTAACCTCGGTCAACCCTCTGACAACCCAATGACATACTGCATTTCCATATGTAGGCCGACGCCGCCGTGTCCTCGCGTCCACAAACAAACACACTTGTCCGTGGAAGATTTTTTACCCAGAAGCGGATGATCGATGAGCGGGCCGGCGCTGAGACAGACAAGAGATAAAGACTGTTTTTCGAGCGATAAAGTTTTCAACTCAAACAACAACAGCTCCAGCCAGACCCAAGCAAGTGATTCCGCTCACACAGACAGAACAGGCTGACCAAGCAATTCTGGAAAAACAAACAAACAGCAGGAGGGGGACTGACAGACCCAATGCAAACCAAAGTAACCCCCCCTTCCCCTCCACCTCCCCTTGTGGCCCTGTCTGATGAGGTAACCCCCGCTAGTTCCTAGAAGTAGTCTGTCGCTGTTCTGGGTACAGAGAGCCTGCTGGGACACAAGGGGGTGGGCATGTGATGACACATTCCTGTGCCACTGCTGCACAGGAAACACACACACACACATAAACACAAAATACACACACACACCAATCCATCCATCCTGTGCTGGTGACCCAGTGAGTCTGACCAGGACGACCTGACCCCGGGACCTGTGAACGGATCCTAGCCTGGCAGCCAGACCACACAGCCAGTTAGTTACAGTAACACGAGTCTAGTCTTAAGTAACCTGGCAGCTGAAAAAAAAAACGTGAACCCGCTCAATAATAACCTCATATATGATGAAAATGATCTCTCCTTGAGTGGGTGAAGATGAATGGAAACAGTGAGAAAGACCAAGATGGAGATAGCAGAGGTTCAAAAGAGGATTAAGAGAAAATGAGAGAGGTAGCAAATACATCCATTGTCCAGTTGTGATTTTTTTTTTCTTTTTACCATATACTCTTATTATTCAATAGGGGCTTAAAAAGTATGCTTCACATTTTTCCATCAGCATTAGTTCAGAGTATTATGGATTTAATCGCAGCTGTGTCAAAAGTGCCGCTGTGCCCTGAATGAAGAGAACAGAACAGAAAATACAGATTTCCCAGCATGGACGTACGGCAAGAGACACGGATTAACACTGAGGTTGAGGTACCCTACAGTATTGTGGGCCAAGGTCTAAACCAGAGGCTAGGAGATGCTTTTGTGATTTTGTTTCCATCCTCAGTCTTGGCCTGCAAAACCCACTGAACATCTTTGAATGATCTTCAGTGATGAGGAATTGTGAACAGGAGGCTGTCGTATGCTTTGCTCAAGGACACTAGAGAAAAGAATGAGTGGTCCACTCTCTACACATTGTACTCACACACACACACTCAGGCATGCATGCACACACAAACAAACACACACACACACACACACACACACACACACACACACACACACGGACAGTGGGGACAGATAATAGGCCATCTACAGTCTGTGTGTAAGTGGGCTCACATCAACACCTCCCACACATCTCCAAACAGGAAGGGAAAAAAACTCAGCACAGAGAGGGTTGATGGAGGGATGCAGAGTGACAGACAGCAGACACAAACAGAGAGAGAGAAAGCAGGATGGGGGGGTAATAGGAAGGGACAAGTGTTGAGAGATAAATAAAGACAGACTGAGGGAAGAGAGGACGAGAGATGGAGAGTACTTCAGATGAATAGCATCACCTCTCTGACCACATCTGAGACCTCAGTGAATCACCAGCTATCGATTTTAAAAGCAGCAGAAGAGCTGTTAGGGTTCAATAAGTTCATGAAATCTGGGGAGGAAACAATCTCTACCAAAATAAAAAAAAAACAATCCATAAAAAGACCTTAAGAAATCAATAACAATGAAGTTTAAACAGTTAATTTATCCATCATCCATATGGAGGATTCTAACAGAAACCAGTTCCACAGATGCAGATGAACTCGCTTTGCAATTTAAAGGTTTTTCCCCCTGAGAGAAAGAAATTGAAAATAACTTGTTGAAAACAGTGTACAGGGATTAGAGACATTACAGAAATGCATCTGCACAGCTCTTGCTGTCAGTGTTGAGTTTCTCCTGTGTGGAAAGTCACGGTGCGACAGCGGTGCGGACAGTCACCGTCTTCCACAACATACAATCCCTTCAGCTGTCTGGACTGATTCCATTCTGCATCCGTGATTCGCAGCGGTTTGTGGCAGACGAGAACAGACACACACACACACACACACACACAGACAAGACAAAACCTGGCTACTCACAGTGGCCATAACCCGACTCCCTCCCAGGACTGCCTCCAGTTGCAGGTGATGCCACGGGGTGCCACATGCCTTGTGGTGCAAGTGGGTCGGCAGTAGGGTGCCAATCAGTCAGGACCGGGAGACGGCCTCTCGCCTTGGCCCGGTGACAAACTGAAACGACGCGCCGGGCGGATACAACGGACCTCCGCCGTCAACCACTGTTCCAACCAGGCAGGACAGAGCGGGGGACGGAAGGAGCGACGGGGGAGGAGGGAGAGAGGCGGAGTCCACTCGCGTCGTTTATGGGATTACCCAGATTATCCTTCCCCGGAGATCAATCCCACAGGAACTGTTTGCTGCCTGACTGCCGCACAGATCAGCTCCTCTGCCGCCCACTCGCCTCCTCTCTCTCTCTCTCTCTGTCGCTGTCGCTGTCGCTGTCTCTCTCTTTGGGTGTTGGTAAAACTATCTGTACAGAGACACCTGTTGTGGTGGCAGAGCTGAGTGTTTAGGATGGGGGGGGTGGGGGAGGGAGATGGGGGGGAGAGGGGGGTAAGAGGGGGATGACACTTAAGAGTACAGTAAAACCAGTAGTTTCCAATTACTCTTAAAAGGGTTCAAGACTGGAGAGCATGGGAAGACGAAGACAGTGATTTTGCTGCAATCTATGGAGGTTATACGTGATAATGCTGTTTTTTCAAAGATGTCCTTATATTGTATGCATATTGCTCATGTATGTACATTCTGAATATTGGTTGCCAACTCTCTGTCTAATATGGTATGTAGGCTGTATAAACCGGATGTGAGTGCTTTACAACATAAAGAGGTAACAAGGACTGGCCAGAGGCTAAATAAGAATTCTCTCCTCTATTCTCGCTCCTTCAAAACATCTGTAATTCCACATGATGCACCGAAGTAATTGGGCCAGCATCCATGCCTTTTAGCACTGCAGTGGCATAATGAGTGTTGCCTCTGTGTGTATGTCATTTTGTGCCTTTAAGCAAAAACAGTGCAGCACATTGTCAGTGTGTTTGTGTGTGTGCTTAACAAGTGTTTAACAAGTATAGCATTCCAGGAAGTCAGGCACTGTCTTTTTCAATACGCTGGGATAGTCAAGCAAACACACAGCAAAGCAAAAAGCCAGAGCCAAACACAGGCCAAAAATATACTCTAAAGGCAGTGAGGAACAATACATGACAAACTGTCAGGGAAACAAAATAAACTACAAGACCCAGGGGTGCATTTACTCTGAGTCAATGACCCTTATTAACAGTTTTCAACTACCAGTCCAGTCTTTCGTAATAATAAATGGCTCTGGTGAAACAAACAACACGCAAAATCAGGGGAAGAGTTAGTAAAGCTGATAAAACAATGGCTGAGGCAGAATGCATTCTTGGCTGTGGCAGTTTGTCACATCGATATATATTAATATATATTAATCGCGCTATGCATATGGTTATTATATGAAAAGTGAGCATAATTTGATCCTTCCACACACAATCAAATGTTCAGCCAGTTTACATTTGAAAACAAGACAATCAATCAAGTGTGCACTGAAAGATAGCTCTAAAACTTAAGAAGCCTTCAGCACTATGTGTATATCTATTTTACACACATGACTCTACAGAGTTTATGGTGCTGTGCACCTGCAAGTGGCTGTATCACATGTCTATACAGTGCTTGAAGGATAGCCATCAGTAACCGGATCCCTTCAGTGGCAGTAACCTGGCAAGAAACCCAGCAGTCCAACACAAGGAGAGGAAAAGACAGGAGAGGATAAGAGACACTTGCTACTCTTTCAGACCCAACAAATCCCACAGAGAGAAGCTAAAATAATACAGTCCTTCTTAAATTCATGCCGTGTTATAATAGTATGTCATGGCCCACATAAAACACATCAAATTAACCCTGACAGCCATAATTAGCATTCATAGATGTACCATACACTGAACATTGAGCTACATACCTGTAGCACAAAGTGGGAGTGGGATTATGGGCAACTTTAAATTCACTGTACACCTTTAAATGTTTCATCTATTTTGAATCAATTCCCCATTTTGTAATCCCTATATCAGCAGGTATGTACTTGTATCTACAAACTATAAATATTTTTAAAAGGCTAGAATGAGATACACAGATAAATCAACCACTTGTTGACCCACTAAATGTTGTTCCTCAAACTGATCTAAGGAGGAAGCGGTTTTCTCTTTTTCTCCTCTCCCCTTCCTGTTAGCAGTAATTGTCTGCTGGACAGGCTTTTTTGTAAGAAAAGACTATAATATTGACAGGAAGAAAGACTTAGGCATGTGATATCTTTGGTCTGCCGGGCATTTGCAAGGAAAAGGAGAGAAAGGGGTGTTCAAAAAACAGAAATAAATGAAAAACACAGCAGACAAAAAAAGTAGAGTGTGCATTAGTGTGTTAATCGGTACGGACTTATTTGTCGGTGTGAGACAGGGCTAGCATTCTGAAAGCGGCACTCACAGCACTCAAAATAGCCAAGCGAGGCTTACAGCATGTTCTTGTCGATAGAGAGGGGAGATTTAATGAGACTGATTGAGATGATCTAATGGACTTGGCTGTTACCTGTTGCTGCCATTTGTGTTCCTGTGCTGCTCAGAGAGTGCAACCATGAAGAACTCTGCTTGGCCAAACCGAGTCCTCTATTGAGCCATAAATGTCCCTTCATCAACCCCATATCTATGCATTGCATTAATGAGCTCCCTGGGTAAACTTTCTAAGCAGGTGTTTAGATTGTTTTGTTATTGATCAGGGAGAGATATTATTGAACCTCATTAAATCGTACGCTTGTGGTGTATTAAACTGCTAGCTTCAATGAAAAGCATCATAATGACAGGTGAGTTTTACAAGCAACTATGGCTGTTTCCCCTATAATATTTTGTATTAGTGGTGATTGGGAGTAACTTTCCCCCATGATGAAATTGGGGGCGGGTCTATGGATCGGCCCCGGCCCGTCCATTCGTCTGCAATATCTCGACGCCACTGATCAGACTTTGACGAAACAGGGAATGATGCGTCCTATTGCTCTGTTCTGGCATCTTCAAAATGACACTAATTGGCCTAAGGTGGGCAGCATAATGTTTAATTGTCTGTACATTACACACAGTATTTTGGACGCCAATGAATGGCTACAACCTTTGCTTAATTGTCTGTCCATCACACACAATATCTCAGATGCCACTGATCGCATTTTGGCGAAACGAATTTGAAGGATGCGTCTCATTTCCAAAGTTGCTCTGATTGGCCTAAGCGGGGCAGCATAATGTTTAATTGTCTGTACATTACACACAATATTTTGGACGCTGATGAATGGCTCCTCCTCTTCCCCCTTTCCCTGCTGCATACAATCAAGAAACATGAGGTAACATATCTTCTACTTATTGCCCCACTACAACTCTGCATCATTTGTGGGGACGACATGTTTACTGTTTACTTGTTTTTGTCTTGCTTCCACATCTACAACTGTTTTGGTTCCAGTATAGGTGCTAGTGCCGGTTGTAGCATTAAAGCTTGGGATACACTGTTATGATGAAAGTGGCAAGTGGCAACTCCATACATTTACATTTGTGTTTGATGGGAAATTTGAAATGCTGCTGCTTTTTTACTCCACGTATTCTCTAGTATTTTGCTGTGATGGCTCACCATTGCTGAATTAATATAGAGGAAACACTGAAATAGACAGATAGCTGAGATCAGAGGGAAAGTAATTCTTAAATGCATGTCCAGTGCGCAGAAAATGAGATTTAGTGTGTGTTCATGTGTGTGTTGTTATTGCATAATTAGCAAAGCAAGGACTATGTGCATCTCATACCCAAACACGATAGCAGCCCTTGGGCCTTTCAAGGTTCTCTGCTTGATTAAAGCTGGAATTAAATCAAGGCTTTGACCTTCTTCGCTAATGACTAATTACTGACAATTAGCCCAGAGAATGGCCTCCTTACGCCCCTTCTTTTCCCCTCATCCTGTTCTCGCAATTAGCACATGCACCCACACACACACACACACACACCAACTGACACACACACTACTTCAAGTATACGCTGACACATAAATACACACACTCCATCAAAGGGGCCTAAGAATAAACCTATTGTGTGTATTGTGTGCTAATGCACGTGGCAGCATTGAAGCACTGCGGGTCTCAAGCTATAGAATCCTTAAGCAAATACCAATTGCGCGCCACACCTTCTACCTGTATGGTTTACTTAACTCTGCAGGAGTGGGTGGGGAATGCTCTGCAGAGGGAGCGGTGGCTGGAGAGCAGGTTTAATACCGCCTGGGTTTCACAGTCAACTCAGCTCAAATAGTCCCACCCACATTCTTTAAGTCACATGATATCGGGGTCACATTATGCTTTCCAATAAGCTATGCATTACATAGGAAGACCATCTATTTGCAACTATGGGGCTAGGGTATAAGTGTGACTGGGTGTGTCTGTCTCTCTCTCTGCCTCTGTGTGTGTGTGTGTGTGTGTGTGTACTAAGAGGTGGACACAATTCCTAAAACAGAAAGCAGGAGGATCATTGACCCCTGGCAAGTGATGAGAGTTCACAGTGCTACCATCAACTAGGATGACCCCTCTCTCTCTCTCCACCCCCCCTCCTTTATTTTTCTCCATCCACTTTCCATCTCCCTCTTCTTTCTACCATGACTTCCCAGATCTGCAGGCTAAGTAAGTTCCTTCTCCTTTTTTTTTTTTTTTTCTTCTCTAAAAAGCAGCGAGTGGGCGATCGTCAGCATGTCTACGATCACTTCCACTGACGGAAAAAAAAAAAAAAATGCAGAAATGCCGAGAGGGAAAAATGCTGATTCTACTGAAAGCCCGGAGCAGGCCTGCATCAAACATGCTGAAACATAACATGACCGGGAAAAGCTGAGTGGGTCATGGAAAGAGTGCTAGTGAGCGAGTGGATCGTGAAACAATCCACACATGATCACCAGACGTCTTTCTTTGCCTGTTGCCTTCACAGCGCTCTGCCTTGGCTGCGCACTCATGACAGATTCCAAAGGGAGCAAACCAATTTTTTAAATTATCATCCGCATTCAAAAATGACAATGGTTTATGGCCATGTTTTCATACACGTCACAGTGTACAGCTTGTTGATGCTAAACCACATAATAAGTCGTGGCTGTAGGCCTCACACATAAACAAAACGAGGACAGTCTCTTCCTGGACTCATCTTCTAAGTGTTGGGGCTTTTGTTTGGGAACAGTTCAACGGTCTTACCAACACCTTTTGTGATATAAGCGCACTAAAAGATAAGGACTATTCTCCTCATCTGGGGTTCAACTGATACTGTTTCTGACCAATATTCAGACTCAAGTCGCTGCAAGCCAATATTTTCTTCAAATTTGATCATTTTCATGTCATACAATTACAAATATGCAGTTTTTACCCCAGATGTTTAGTCTTTGCAGGGAGGAAAAGCCTCTGGAACACCATTCAGACCATCATGGGACAGTAAAACTCTCCCTTGAAACCCAAACTAATTAGCAGCCCCTTAAGGCAGGATGACCCACACTGCCTATTCCATGATAGGGTAAACTCAGCTTTTACAGGCTGTTTTTATGTAGCTGTGACCAAGGAGCAACCTAAATCATATCAGCAGCGGACAACATGACTGGCTGATATCCGATACTTAATAAGTGGTTGATATCAGCTCGATATATCGGCGAACCAATATATCGATCTAACTATCCTCACATGTGACACCACTGTGTTACAGTTGGCCTGAGGTTCATATATGTTTTGACACAGACAGAGGGAGAGAGACTCCACAGCCCAGGGGGAATGCTCTGTTGCTCATGCACTCTCTGCTTCCCTCTACATGCTCTCCCATCCAGATGTCTCTCCCATTCCCTTGGGAGACACATTCATTATGGAAACAATTTTCAGACCCTCAAAACGGTGCAGAGATATCTGTGATAACACAACAGGCAGCACAATCTTGTCTTCAAAGAGTCTTTCTGTTCGTTTGTTTCCTTTTAATGCTAGACTGTTATCTTTTATATCCCCCCACAAAAGACAGTGGTTTAGAAGCTCATGCCATATTTCTGCTGCAGTGGTTTGACAATGAATGTATCATTCAGGGGAAGAAAAAACATCACATGATAAATGATGCATATAGTGTGTGACTCAGTGACGCTCAAAAAAGCCTCAGGCTCAAACTTCACTCCACAGATTCTGTGTAACAAAGGTTTACAAAAAGACAGGCCTAAAAAGCCTATTCACCATACTGTATGTGCGGTATGTATGTATTCCACATGTTGCAAACTGCACAATGGTAACAGATTCATGCGCGTCCCATTTCCTTTTCTTTGTCGGTTATAACACAAAAGATCTAGATCGGGGGAAAAAGAGCTTAGCCCGAAGCTGGTTCAAGTGCAAAGTCACAGAGTCAGACTAGAGTCAAGCTTTTACTTTCGGAGAAAAATCACAGCGTGCTGTCAAAACCATTCACCGGAATGGGACAGCGTTGACCAGGGCGCGTCTTACATGCTGCCGTTTTTCCACACGCTAAGTTTGTTAATCAGATAGAAATCCACCACTCGAACAGTTTACAGGCCTATCTTTCTGGATCTGGCGACCATTCCAGACCAATAAATTGTGTTTCTGTCTCAAACAGTTTAGCAAGAGACGCGCGACGAGCGCCATAAATTACATAAGCGCAATTAAAGTGCCAACCTCTGACCTTGCCTGAACGGCACAACCGCGATCACCTGACTTTTGCATTGGCCACAGCTTTCACGTCAATAGGCACAACTGCAAAACGAAATGTTAACTAAGAGGATAACATAAGCAGGATTCGTGTCTGTGGTTAAAGTCCGCGGACGCTTTCGCGCACAGCTCGCTGACTGTTTGGAGCAAGACGCCATGAAACAAACACACTCTCCTCTAAATCACAGCAAAATCATATGCAACGGCGTCACGAGGCACAGACTGCGGGGTAAATAAATCGTTACGGCGTACTTACTTAGGTGTAAATACGGATCATTACTGTCCATACTGTGTGAGTTGTTGCGTCGTTTTCCTACAGTCAGTGCTGCTCTGCATCCCAGCGCATTCCTCTCCCAGCCCGACTGAACTCTACGGGGCAGCTCTACACGGGGGCCCAGCGAGGGGGGGGTGGGGGGTGAACCAGGGCTTCTCCCAATGACAACAGTGGTCGATATCAAGCTCCAACACGATCATGACGAAACCTCTCCCTCGCGGCGATAGGCTACGGTGTTGCAATCTTCAGAGTAAAATGTTACTTTGCCCAGAATGACAGGGGGAAGGATTGAGGTGTAGCCTTGAATAGCCTACAGTGCTGTATGACTGCCAAGTAGGTTATTGTGTGTCTGTTTCTCCACATTAGACATTAGTCTGGGGAATCTCCCTCGCGAAAAAGAACTGGGGTAGATCCTGTAATAATTTTAGAAGGATACTGTACAGCGAAACTGTAAAGTCCCTATAGGAATATTAGCCTATAGTAGAAAAAAATAGCCTAGATAGAATTAGCCTATTGAATACCACAAACACATTATAAGTTCACATAGGAATAAGAGCTGTCATTTTCTGTTCACCTACTTATTATTTTAAGCAGTTACAGCCTACATATATCCTATATATATATATATGTATATATATATATTTTTTTTCAAAGGATCAACTGCTGATTCTGATAACCTACTTTTTCTTTTATAATGTAGGCTATTAGTTGGAATATCCAATTAACATGTATTAACATATATTAATTTCTTGACGTTCAAAATGTGCAAAATCAGCTTCTCGGCTTACACATAGCTCGGGCTGTTATTTATAGCCTGTGCATTAGGCTGTAATGTAGCCTATCTAATAGGGTGCTGCGGATACTATATATGTAACTTTCATCCGGGTCCCTCTTTCCTCGCTCTCAAATCTCAAATGTGAAAATTATTCATGCTGGCTCCGCTATAATATGTTTTCTTTCTTTTTTTCTTTTTTTTTTTAGCCCAGAGGGGACTCTCCAGTGTTTACCTATTGGAAGTGTGAGTCCTGGTCTCGGTACCCCCCGGAGTCCCCCCAGATCCCTCTTCAGAGTGCGGGGTCATGTAAGGGTGAAGCTCCCGGTACCTCAGAAGGTTATTCAGGAGTCAAGCCGCACTGAGGCATTCACAGTCTTGAACTGCGGAGCGGGCAGACGCTCCGTCAACGCCGGGCCGCTGACCACTCAGCGGGCCTTTGGTTGCCCCGCTAATGGGACAAGCACCCCCGGCTCCCCGTCCTTGTAACAGCGACCCATAAAAGAGCACAGGAGGATGCTAACCAAGATGAATGGCGTTTTTTTCTCGACTCATTCTACACTAATCAGGGCTTTTCATTTGTTATGGCCCTCCTCCAGCCCCTCCGCCGCAGCCTCCATTAGGGCCAGATAACGTATAAATTCATTAAAGTCAAAGAGGGACATTAAAATGGTCATTTGTCAGATCTCTCTTTGTGTGTCCCTAATGGTGGCACATGGTTCAAGGCATTGAGATGATTTTGGTTGGGCTTTTTTTTTTCCTCAACAGCATTTTGGAACGTGGGAACTGAGAAAAAAAACAAAAAACTTACATGTTTTTTTTTCTCATGAATGGCAAAAAATTAAAAATTCCAAAATTTCAAAATTCACCAGTTGTTGGTCTAATCTGTGAAATGCAAATCGTGTTTTTGATAGAGAAAAAGTCACAATTTCAGGAATCTTTATAGCTCAAATTATGTTATTATTATGTTATATTGTTTTGATTGTTTGTGACGTAAAGAAAAGCATTTGAGTGTTGATTTGTTTTGCCTAAGCTGTTTTATTTTCCTGGCTATCCAATCCATCCATCAACTCCAAATTCCACCCTCCACCCCCCAACACACACACATACACACACACACAAACTCACACACAGTCAATGAAGCAACCCTCTGCACTAATCCCTTTGTATTCACAGCACCATTCCCACCAGACAATGTCCTAAAGCCTAATCCTAAACCAAGCCCAACAAACCTGGGCCACCTGCTAGCACAAGTCAGCAGCTAAAAGGCCAAAACACAAACTTGAGCAACTGACAGTCTTGCCCTAAAACACTACTTCACGTGCACGACAATAACATTCATACATGCAGGAACAAAAACACACACACACATGCGTGGATGAGCACACACCCACATGCCACATCTCTCTCTCACTCTCACTCTCTCTCTCTTGGCTCCCTTCTTCTATCTCTCTCCAGTTCTCTCTCTGTCCCTTATTCCCTCTCTGGTTTCAGGGATGGTGGTTCTGGCTGCGTCGTCATGGGAGACGGCTCTCTCCATCTGCCTCTACTCTCATTAGCCCACCTCCATCATGCTTTATCAGGCGGACCCCCCCCCCCCCCACCCCCCTACCCCACTCCCACCCTCCTGGACCCTCTTCACTATTCTGACAACCCCCGCCCCCTGCTCTATACATAAGCCTGAGATGATAAGTGTTCTCCCTCTTTGTGTTGGCCAGGATAAGACAATGCCACACAGCACTACAGAACATCATCCATCTCATAGGTCATCAATCTAGGACACAAAAGATGAAATGTAGCTCGAAGTCCCTTTTGGGAGGGGTCTCTCTTTGCGTATAAGAAGCTTCTTTTCCACCTCTCTCTCTGCTTTTCCCTGCTAGGTTTGGCTTTTCACCAACAAAGTCTTATCCCTTGCCTGGCCGAATGCGAGGGAAAGTGCTTAGGCAAGCATGTCAGAAACTGAAGTACTTTTTTAGAAAAAAAAAAATCTCTGTGCATGATAGCAATGAATTTTGAAATTTACATAGACACTGTAGAGTTTAGCTGACTCTCTTCACCAGAGGAACCTACGCACAGTAGTCTAAATATTCTATATCCAGACATGAAATTAACATTTTCATCAACTGGCTATACAGTGAAATGGATTCAGAATTTATCCTGCCGATTCAATTTTTCTGCAGCCAAAGTCATTTTTAGACTTGGAGAGCCAGATTGAAAACAGGTTGTCTATCTGCCAACGTGTCTACTTGAACTGACAAACTAACCAGCCTCTGCCAAATTTCCCAGAATTTGTCCGGTGGCTAGTGCTAATTTCAAGGTCTGTTCCAAATAAATAACATCATCTTCTTTTTGTTTCCCCTCCTCTCCGCCTAATTAGTTTCACATTCTCTCACCAATGTGGGGCTTTTGTCTTACAGCATTGTCTCCGACAGCCTCATCATGATTTGGGGTCTTAATGGTTTATTTATTTCCACTGAACAACTATTTAACAAGTAAAACCCAAATCTCTTTTTCAAAAGAGACCTAGCCAAGAATGCAGCATCTTGACAAACATCAAAATTGGAGACAAACAACATGCAACAATGCACATTTTCAAAAATACAGTCAAAATCACATAAATGGTAAATATTATCTATCATGCAGTTCTAACATGGATGGTTTTCCACTGAGCCTCAGGTAGCAACAATAGCTGAGATCCTGACAAAGTGTTTTAATACTTGACAACTTGCATGCAGCACCATGTGGCTTGACTTTGTCCATCTGTGAGCACATGCCCAATAGCTACAACAAAAGTATTCCCTATGACAAAGTGATGATTTACTAATGTGTGATTGTTACTCATTAGTATAGCTGAAAATTGGTTATTAAAGTTGTTGCCAAAAGTAAACAAATAGGGATCTGCAGCAAACCAGTTCCAAGCTTGTCAACAAATGAATGTTATTACATGTTGATGCTTCGTTTTTCACTGTGGCAATTACAGTCATTAGGCTTTAAATGTTGCCACAATGACATTAATTGTTGAATCCCTATAATAAACCACTGACAATCACAAGATTTGTGAGCAAAAGCAGATCTGTGTGTAATTGAATTGGAGGGAGTTGTCGCATGCTGTTTATCTCCCTTCATCTTGACTCTCCTCTCATGTGCAGGTAAAGTTGGGTCATCTTTACAACAAACAACAAGAGGGAGAAAGCATAGCCACCAGAATTCTGTTCAGTTCACACCTTTGGGTTAGAATTGGGTGATATTGTTCTAGCCAATCGAAGTGATTTGATGGGCAAACAACAAACAAAAATCTGGTGGTTAAGCCAGATTTTTGCATCCTCAAGGATTCTGAGTCCTCAAGGATTCTGAGTTCAGGGTGAGGCAATTACAAATTGCATGGTTGGTGATCTTGATTCACAAGAGGCTAAAATTATCACCTTTCTGTTATAATATTTTGAAAACAGTGGAACAGGCCATTAGGGATAATGAAAAGAGCCATCAGTTATGCCGCAGAAGAAAAAGAAAACATTGCAGCAGTTCCTATGGCAACGCCAATATGACCAAAACCCCTAATCCATTTTACGCAGATGTTCTGCTAAACCATTCTGCCCCCATATCAGGTTAACCTGTTAATCTGCCGTGTGTGTCTGGGTCTGGGGGCTTTACACACAATCAGCATGATGAGCGCTGATCCATCCGCAGACCAAGGTGCCATGGATGCCATTACCACACCACTCCAATCAGACAAGCTCCACTGTCAGTACCACCAGGACACATGATGGAAGGCCAACACATCGCTTAGTTTCTATACATCTGTGTATCATATGAAACCAACCAAGCATTCTGACCCCTTTCTCCTCGAGGTATAAGGGAACCTTGGATTCCAAGAAGGTGCGTACTCACCCTGTTACTCGATCATGTCAAATATTCACATCATATTGGCCTCACCAATGATTCATGACCGTAGCTGGCGCTCCCTATAGGCTGAATAAGCAAATGCGTAGGGCCTCATGCATCCTTTAATCTGTTTTTTCTACTTTCGAAAATTACATAAATAAGTTAATAAATGAATAAATAAATGTGTTTTACTAGTATTTATTGCTTGATGGTGGGTTGTCTCTAAACGGGGCCTCCACAGAATTTTTTGCTCATGGCCTCCAGTAGTTTAGAGCCGGCCCTGCATAGGATTGCTTACAGAATTCAAGGTAATCAAGCTAAATTCATCCCTGGAATAGGCAACAACATCTTTCGATCAAAGTAATTCTGATTATGTTTTATAATAGGGGTGGACTGCAAGCAGATGGTTGACCTCTATGTTAGTCTCTGCCTTGCTGTAATGAGTTAAGGCAGACCAGGGGCTTGTTCTTTCACAACGGAGCTGAACCAATCCACCAGGGAATCAGCCGGACCACCTCAGGTTAATCTCGCACCGACCTGAAATGACCATGAAGGATTAGGCCCGGTGTACACCTGCTACTGATTTTTTAGCACACCAATGTGACTTACTGCTGTGCTATTTAAGAATCACAACCACAGTCTAAGAATATACCTAACAGAAGAGCAGGCTTCTTCTGTTACTCGGCCACCATACGTGTCTATCTGATGACGGCCTATTTACAGATCGATGGATAGGAAGCTGCATTATGGAATGCCAGCAACATGAACTGACAGACATAGTTTCGGCTATCCAAGTGTGTAATATTTCATGGCAGGCATAGCCTACAGTGTGTACGGAACAGCATGTATGACCTATAATTTCCCAGACAGTTAACAGTCTGTTGCTCAAAACTATTTTGGCCTAAGAATAGGCTTAAATTAAACAGAACATAAATGTTAGAGTAGTAACACATAGGTTAAACATACTAACTTTAAAGATTGCAAATGTGCTTCCTGATTTGAGCTGGGGAATCCCATAATGCCTTTGGTGCAGCCTCCGCCAGAGACTAGAGCTCTTGAAGAAATGACTATGGCCGAGTGAGATGAGTGAGGTACGCTGATGGAGAAGCTTTGAAAAGAGAGTTCAAAAGATTAATGTATGTGAAGTAAACCTGCCTTCTATAACTGAATGATGACAATTGAGCTCATTGCACTCACAACTACATTACTGATATTGGCAAGATTTGAGAGAAGAGTGATGTAACTGAGACTTCCTAGAGATGTGCTTTAGAAGTGGTGTGAAGGTCTAGTAATGTTCACAACATAGGCTACTGTTATCCACGAAAGTCTGTCTTGCAAAAGCATCATTGGATTATAATTCCATGGTTAAAACATCACATTCTTACTGAGTCAAGGCTAAACGAGCACAATTCAATCTGTCTATTTCTCTGAATTGTCTTTGACCTGAAAGGCATTAGGCTACGCCTTCCTTTGGAAGAGGTCACATGTAGGCTACACTGTTTACCTGCTACACTACTGAGCCCACAGTATCTCTCTGCCACCTTGTGGCCTTTCTGGGCAACGCCAACTGTTTTAGTGTGCAGTCGCTAATTTGTCCCTCTGTGGCTCCCGTAGATTTACGGTAAGCCAGACGTGTATTAACCTCACTTGGTATCAACTAACGGACGGGAAGTACATACAGTTTTGGACAAACAGCAGCAAGATGAATAGATGTTAGCCTTTTGAGCAATCAGTTGACTTACAACTTGTTACTCTTTAATCATTTACTAATGTATTCGAGGGAGAATGTCATCCGATTTAACATTAGATTTCGAAAATCATCAACATCATCCTATGATGGATAGTTACCCTGGCATCATCTCCATTGACCAGGATGGCGAGTGGGGTAAGCGGCGCCAGACTTTCCAGAAAGATCGACACAGCTAGATGGATGTAACTGATGTAGCTGCTGCTAAGTAAAGCAACGAGTAAAGTGTAACTTGTTAACAACCTCATGTTCCCAGAAAGGCTACGCTTTTAAGCTACTCCTGCTATGCTACCATTGCTAACTTACAATGCTAACACTAGCTGCTGAGCATGGAGATGATGATGTAACGTTTTGAGATCAGATGTAAATGACTATTGAAGCCGAGCATACACTGTACGATTGTTGTTCCTCTTTTTCTTCATACACTGTAATGTTGTTGTTAGTTAAACCGCTAAATCGGGTAATATGTTGCCTGTCATGACAGTAACCTAGCTGGCTACTCTAGTCAGTTGTTTCATTTTGCCAGCAGGTGTAATAACGTTAGTTTGTGAATGTAAACACTTGACATGATGTTAGGTAACTATATCAAACACACAGTTAACTTTGCCGCTTTTCTGCACTATGCCAAGACACATTAGGTTGAGAGCCATACATGAATTCAAACGCATGTTGTTCAGAGATGTGCATAAAAGTTATGCACATCAGTTAGTCATTATCAGTTTATAATCCTCTATATTTTCTCAACTCTTATTTTCAATAAGAGTTGAGAAATAATAATTATCATAATTAGCATCTTGACTAAACTCTGCGATAGAATGTCAAATATTTGATGATGTAGCCGCTGCTCATTACATTTCTACCAAGTGAGATCACATCACTGAGGACCTTAATACTGTGAGCTGTGTGCTTGTCTTTACACAGACATCAGCCTGTTTGATGAGTTGGACAACCTGGGAGATGCAGACGAGCTTCTGGAGGCCCTGGAGAATGCTGGCTATGTAAGTGATTCATATTTTCACTCTTGAAGCAGGAGCAGTCAACTGAAATGTAGACTAACATGAAGAGTGGCCAACAGTAATCCTGTAAATCAGAATGACTAACTTTATTTGTCTAGTACAATAAATGTACAGGAAATGTATTTGCTGACATTGGTGCAGAGACATATGAACAGCTAATATAGTAACACAGAAAGTTACATAATGACACATGATACAAGGACAGCAGGACCTCACATACAGTGTAAAGGGACAGTGCAAGGCAATGTTTTGACAGTAGATTAAACATATCAGTCTACATGTATCCATTCAACTCTTAAGTAGTCGCTGAGCTTGGAAAACTGCTTCCTGACTACTTATACTATCTGACTGTCATGCTGACTGTTTTGTTATACTCAGCAGAACCACATTGCTTCCAGACTAGTAGTTAGTACCACAATTATAAGCCTACATATGGATTTGAAATTGTCTTTTGTTACCACTCTCTTGCGTCCTGATGAGGTCCAGTGTTTCAAAAGTGTGTGTTTGGTTTCTCAGGCCACTGAGGGTCCTGACCTGGACTTTGATATCGACCTGCCTCCCTGGAATGGAGCGGACGCTGGCAGCACCTGCACAGGTACAGTAACACAATCACACTCTTTGTTCACATCTGTGTTAGCATGGCAGGTAGAGATCACGTTTCAGCAAGAGAATGGGGAAATCTGAGCTGAACAAAAAGAGATAGTCTTATGTTTTGACCTGACCTCCATATATTTAATATTTCTAAGGTGTAACCTAAGAGATGTGCTTTTGCTGGGTGATATGTCCCATTAATTTGATTGGACAATGCAATTATGTGGAAATGATATCAGCCCAGTATTCTCGGGCACAATGTTGTGAGGGACTTGTTTTGCTGCATACAATTTTTTACTGCACAACTCAGTAGTGAGTGCTGTTCAGGGAAGGATATTAAGCTTTTAATTGTTGTTATTGGTTTTTCAAAAGTTACCTGGCACTCAGACTGTTTACTAGCTGAAATAAATATTTCTCCATAAAATTAAGGAAAATGTACACAGAGAAGTATAAATGAGTAAACACAGTCAAAGTCATCCATGTTTTGGATGGCTTTGACTGTGTTTATTCATTTAACATGCGTGCATTGCTTATTTATCATTCAAATGCAAAGAAAGCAGTTGTAGCCCATTGATTAGGTTTGGCTTCATGGGACACACTAGGTTACACTAAATGAATGTATGTTATAAAGTGAATGGTCTTTGTCTTGACTTCATACATGGGAACACACTGGGGTAGTGTGTTTAAATTAAAGTAATTGGAGCGAAATTGACTTTTTCCTCATTGTGGACACTTGCCTGCCAAAGAGCCTGATAGAATTGAGTTACCCTCTACTGTCAGTTCTTCTTCCCACATCAGCCCGTCTTGATAAGCCTCCATATATGGCATGTTTACTGTATCTTTGTCCTTGTGCATCCAGATGGTGAGGTGAGTGTGGCCTCTCTCTCACCAGCCCACACTCTGAGCTCTATCCCCTCTCCTGCCTCAGTGGAAGCCTTGTCACCATACTCCTTATCAGTAAGTCACAGCCTTCCCATCCCTCTCCATCTAAATCTGCAGTGTTTGACTTGTATTTTCCATGCAAATTTGATCTGTGTCATTGGAGAGCGTTTGCATTTGTTTTGTGCACTTGGTTGCATGTGAGTATTTACATATGTGCCCATCTTGAAGCGCAGTTGAAAAAAACCAGGAACTTCTACCAGATGGTGTCCAAGCATCCTTTGGCAGCTGCTCTTTGCTTTTGGATAGACACAGACACACACACGGACACACACACCTGAGACACTTATTAACAAATGCCTTAAACACCTTGTCAAACTAATTATTCGCTGTCCATCTGAGTTATGCCCCGCCCCCTCGTTAAAAAAGGTGCTGACAACTTCAGCCACATTAGCATAATTTAGCAGGCAGATGTTTTCACAGCGTGTCAAAACAAGGACAAAGGTTACGTCTTCGTCTCGGCCCCAACACAGTCTGCACACATTTGTCTGCTAACTGAATCACCCTGACTGAATCCAAGGACATGTTGGCGTACTCCACAGTCTTTGAATATTGACAAGGACATTTGATGCACACTACATATGCAATTTGGTGGATGTTTTTACTATACCGTGAGTATATACATTATTAGAAATGGGTGGCTTCAGTAGGAATTGACATCCACACCCTTGCTAAACAGGAACATGTTCATATTGTTCTCATGTTTGTTGCTTGCTACCCTTCCATAAATTCCTCTAGTGACAGACTCAGAGGTTTTGGAGCCCAGCCATATACTGGTTTATTATACCTCAGGAGCGTTAACAGTGCTGTTATGTAACTCTCCAAGGTTATGTGTCCACCAGGAACCTCTCTTCATGACAATGACATTGCTATTGTTTTAAGGCTCAGAGTGCTGATCACCAAGAGCTAAAAATATTTAAACTTTTCATAGAAGAGCACTGCACTTCCAACAGAACCAGTGCTTCCCCCAAACATGTGTTTAGTGCTGGCACATAAAAACGATGTGTCCAGTGAATCCAGAACTTAAGCCCCCTCTGCTTCCCCATCCAGGATGAGGCCCTGTCTCCACAGTCCCAGCCCTCTCCTGTCTCAGTCTGCTCAGAGTCTAGCGGCTTCTCTGAAGCCCCTCCACCAGCCAAGAGAGCCCCGAAGAGGACCAACCAGGCCAGAGGTGAGACGACCTGCACCACCACACCTCAGCTCATTCTGCCGTGGTCAATATTTTTGTGCTCTTTGTGTAAAAGGATAATTCTCTACCACACTCTCGATATGCAGTATTCTGGTATGTGAACAAGAGAACAAAGACAGACAGAAGTGATCTGTCATTAGAAATGACTGAGAGTTGTTTGTTGAAAAACCTGAAAAATTGCATGCCTGACTGTAATCAAGTGAGTGTTTATTATATACTATTGTCATAGTGTGGTCTTACTGTAAATTACTCCACCTATAACCGGTAAACGTCTGTTCGTGAGTTGTGAGTCAGCCTTCCCCGTATTTACCATATATCCTGCTACCCCCCTCCACCCCAGCCAAATCAGCTCAGCTAGTCAAGAGGCCGATCCAGCTTGGCCCCAAGGTCTCCATCCAGCCCAAGCCGGTGATAACAGCTGTGCCCTTGGCCCACGCAGCAGCTCCCCTGCAGGCTAAGACCATCATCATCCAGCCCCTACAAGCCACTGTGTTGCCTGTGGTCAAACCATCTCCGGTCAGCATCCAGCCGGCGCCCCCTCCAGGTCAGAGCTCGCACTGCACCACTTTGCCTTTCATTGCATCACACCACACTAGATTGCATCAGACCTGTACAGTTGTCTTACTGCCGTATGATGTGTCACACTCAGTAATGTGCTTTGTTAACAATTATTTCTGACTCATAGGAATTTAGAGAGGAGATGTCACTGGTAATGTTTGGTGTTTGAGATGAAATTGGTAAAATTTGTTGCTTACTGATGATTTTGCTTTTGTGTCTTAGCCAGCAGATGGTGCTTTAACCTTATTTTTTGCTCATCAATGTGCTTCAGTCTTCTTGGTCCCAGTTTGATCTGCTTGATGGTCAAGTAGCAAGAAGTTATTCAGAGATTGGGATTTGGGATATTTCATTTTTCTAGCTAAAGCACACCCTAAATTGGCCTACATTTGAGAACATTATAATTAATTTTATAATCAGAGTGTATAGGTCATTGATTTTAAAATTCAGGTCTGTGTAGGTAATTCTGGTTCAAGTTCAAGTGTGTTTATTTGTCATATATGCTTATATAAATGCTTGTATGCTGTGTCCTCTCAGTTCACAAAGATACATAAATAATTCAAATAAAGAATCCAATTAAAATGGAAGGAAAATAAAAGAGCATAATAACATAATATTAGAATAATATTGTGGTGGAAGTTATGGCTAGTGCAATGATATAAAGTGTCACAGTGTTTGTAAAGTGTTTTGAGTGTCCATAGAAAACATTTATTGCTGCCAGAGAGTGAAGATGTCCTGAGACAGTGGCCATGTGACCATGACCACATTCTAGGCTAGTTTGTGTGTTTAAGTCGTTGTTGTTCTGTGGCTCATCCTGCCTGGTTTACCAATCTGATCCTGTCTGTGCCTTACATCAGCAGAGGCCAGGCCAGTGTAAACACTTATGTCACTTATGTCATGGGACCCATGTGGGCGGAATATCTGCCCTCTCTAGACTTGAATTTGAACTTGGCCCTCCTGTCTGCCTGGTAACAGATAGTCAAGATGGCAAGGGGCAAGATATCCAGCCTGAGGATGCAAAGTGGGGGCATAAGTTAGGTTTAAGACATTGTCATCAATATTCTTAACTGAGGAGTGGGCCATATACAATATATCAGGCAGATATATCAGGCAGATGGAAAAAATCTATGGATATTTATTGATGAGTTTCCATATCATGGAGTCTAACGCGGGCAGTCATGCATTTCCGAAGAACAAACAGGATGACAAGTGTTCCCGAGGCTTGTAATTGATGTTGACTTTCATCCGTATGAATTCTTTATGCACATAGTAAGCTTGGGCACAAGACAAAGCCTTGGCATTCATTAGCAGGACGGCTAACACTTCTACACAATTAGCCCTGACAGGTCGTTTAGTATTAGAGGCGGAGGCTGCTGAGCCAGTGTGAAAGATGGTTCCTGGCACAGACTTACTGGAGGTACTTTGGCTGAGGGTGGGCTGAGCACCGGGTGCCTCCTAGAACAACTACTGTAAACTGTGAACAGGGCATTTATAAACACCGGGAATATTGTGTTTCTTGTTGAGGTTTTGCTAGTTTCTCTGTTTTAGACCGCAAGCCTGTAAATACACATGCACTTTTATGTGAGTGCATGCACATAAAACACACACACGCACACACCTCTCAGTTAGGAATGTGGAGGGTTAAGACCACAGGTCAAGACAGTAAACATCTTTTCCACCTGTACTTTAAAAACAGAGAGTCCTATTAAAGCCCAGGGGTTAATGTAGGTCACAGAGGTGAGGGGGTTCAAGGAGCTGGCTGTGCCATCTGCAGAAAGAGAGCCAGACTGATAAGGCTTCCAGCTACTAGTACTAGACGACTGAGGGATGGTGTTTTTGTTATGGATGGCGAGACAAATGTGTGATGAGAACATGCTCACAAACACAAACACACAAGAACAAACACTGCACTTGCACAATAATCATACACTTAATCATATAGTACAAATATGATTATAGTCTTGCCGAATCCTGTAATTTCAGTGTGTACTATGTGTTGTGTCTCTCTCTCAGGACGTCCCGTGGTGCTGTCTCAGCCAGGCCAAGTGCTACAGATCCAGACACAGCAGGCCGTCACCGGCCATGTGGTTGCCATGCCAATGCTAAGCCAGGACAGGCCCGCCCCTGTCGCAGCTCCGTCAATGGTCTCCGTCACACTCCGAGCATCTTCCTCAGACGATGATGTAAGTCCCGTCCAAAATCTAAGTATTTATCACATAAATCTGATTATCTGAGAGTTACTACATGGTTACTCACAGTATTACTCAACAGTATTGTCACTCAGAAAGCATTCTTCCCAGGGGCGTAGTGGAGGGAGAGCGCAGAGTAGTGCTGCTACTTATTGCTGAATTTCCACCCCTGATTTTACAGAAATCATGTAATTGTTTTTTAAATAAATGAATCAAAACTTAAATGAAAGTATAAATAAATTAAAATATCAATCACTGGGTTAGGGTTAGGGGTCATATTCTTACAGGTATTCAAGTTCAAGTTCAATGTATTTATATAGCACACTTAAAAAACAACACTTGTTGACCAAGGTGCTCCACAAATCTTAACAGAGCAGATCAAAAAGGCAACAGAACTAGCAAAACATACAGCAACATAGAACAAGGACACAAACCAAAAAAATAAAATAATATAAAATAAATAAGAAAATAGATAATCAAAACACCTACAAATAAATTTCAAAACACCTACAAATAAATTTCATATAGAATCAAAGGCTAAAGAGAGATGGGTTTTGAGGCGAAATTTAAAAGTGTCAATAGTGGGGCGAATTTGATGCTTCATTACAACTTTGTCTTGATAGGTTGAGCTCAATATGATTCTCCAAAAAAATTGGGTTGAGGTTGGATGGAGCCAGTGCTCTATCAATTAGAAAAATTGTACTTCTCTTATTATTACCAGCCAGATATTGAGAAAGGATGAATGAGCCCGAATGGTTAAGGGCATCCAACTGCCCAGCATCCTTGTCAAAAGGTTTGTGTTTGAGTGTTTTAGAGAAGCACATATGCGTCTGAGTAATACACACAGCAGTTAGTCCTGTTCCTAGTGGAAGAGTCTATCTCTCCCTCTGTGTTTCACTCTCCAGTCCCTGGGATGTTTGGCTCAGAAGCTGCCAGACTCTGGAGGGAAGCTGTTCGAAAGGTCATGCTCATTCAGTTGCAGCCTAACTAGAAACGTGCACACGCACTTTATTAGACAAAGCCTCTTCATAGGAATATAGACAGTACTTTAAGGAGGGGCGTGTCTGTGTGTGTGTGTGCTTGCGTGCTAGTGAGAACTTGCGTGCAGCTGCATGCTTATGAGTGCATGCTTATGAGGGTGTGCATGCACTTACATACGATGTAACTATGGTGCTGTTGTTGCCATGCTCATACTTGGACTGGAGCCCTTCCAACATACATTCTCTCATCTTACCCTATTTTTAACATTTTATATTTCACAAGCCATTAAGTTTAAATTCTGGACAAAATACTAAAACATAAAATGGCAAAGGAAAAACGGTCACACCTATTATTTATGATGCTAAAAGTAATTTTCCACACTGAAAGAAAAGAAGTTATTACACTACATGCACCATGCCACTCAGTAAAGCTTAGCCCCGTCACCCTTTAGATGCAAATGGCCGTTTCTCTTCTAAAGTAAATAAATAGAGCAGGATCTCAGAAAATTACAGGAACATTTCTTTCTTAAAATGATCTAACTGGTCATCAGAATAAGCCATGTGATGGTGCCACTGGGAGAGCATCCGTGGAGCCACAACATCCATAGATGATCATTATTGGCCGCCGCTTTGTTTGTGCCCATGGGGGGTTTATTGGAAGGATAGATGCATTATGTAATTTTAAATCATTTTTGGACAGTTATAGGAGGACATTCACCGTGTGAGATAACAAAGGGCGGTTTCTTCTAGTGTTGCCTTAAAGGGTGATGTCAGGACAGCTGCAGCGGACAGACAGATGCACACACACACGCACACACACGCACACACACGCACACACACACACACACACATGTGCGCAGGCCATACACACATCTGACCTGCGGTATTTCTCCTTCTCACACACTCATGCCTCTTAGGTCTGTGTAATGACAGCACAGGACAGTCACATACACACAACAGAGCTTTCAGGGGATCAAATAAGGTACTATTTAACTGCAGCGGGGACTGCCCGAGAGATTTTAAAGTGGGCATAAGCAAAACAAGAAAACTCAATTATAGTACTCTTTGTTTATACTACAAGCTCGTGGTTTCTCAATAAAATCTCCCCGTCTTTTGTGCTTGCTGGTCTTATTTTGGGTGGGAGAGTTTATGTTGCATTAAAGGCCTAGAGCTAGTTTGTTGGCCTATGTTTCTTATTCACTCCTCTTTGTTGCTGTTTAGACTTGAACAAAGTGCAAACACCTCGTCTCCTAGCCCTAACTCTTAGCCTTTATGTCTCAGTGTGATGTGTTGTGTAGCCAGGGAGTTAACATGACTTCCAGCAACATCAGTGTTCTTTCAAACATCAGTCTCCTGCACAACAGTCCCTCGTGGTTTGCTCTTGTCTGACTTTCAGTCAGTTGAGAAACTCACACTCTCACTCTCTCCTTTTCTATTTGCCTTGTTCTTCTTTGTGAACAGGACTTCCATGTTCGCAGTTTGTCTCATTCGCTGTCTGGGTTACTTTGACGTGGCGCTGAAGTTGCAGAAATGCATTACCGGACATACCATTACGTTACTGTTTACTGTTAATTAGGTTGAACCATATGGGTCACATTTGTGGAATGCTGCCTAAATAATCTGCAGTGATATTTGTGGTTACTTTGCGACAACAAAACACACACCAGACACAGAAACACAGAAAATGGATCCAATTTTCAGCTATTATGATGTTATAGGAATTATGACCCTGATGTATTACCTGCGAACGAGAAAAACATTAGCCACAACCCAGTCAGAATGCTACATTTTACCAGTTGACTCTGATTTTTGTTGACATTAACTATGTTTTCCATGAGGAATTTTTTTCATAATTAGCCACCAGTAATAATAATAAAGTGGTTGTTGTTGTTTTATGAATGGTAATGGTTGACCTCTAGCTGTAAAAACACTCGG
This sequence comes from Centroberyx affinis, assembly GCF_046629955.1. Classification (NCBI taxonomy): domain Eukaryota; kingdom Metazoa; phylum Chordata; class Actinopteri; order Beryciformes; family Berycidae; genus Centroberyx; species Centroberyx affinis. The sequence continues at coordinate 68,274 of NW_027282789.1, forward strand.
CCTCTAAAAGGTCTGAGAAGAACTTGTCCAATTATCATGGGCATAATCGAGTCTGGAGAAGCGCTTGTCGTGCCAGACCTCGAGAGCAGGGGCGAGGAATTCCAAGCCCCAGAGGCCAAGACAAATAAGCCTCTCAACCATTTGTAAAGCCGACTGAGTCAATAAAGTTTACAATAGGCGATTAAAGGGGAGGGGTCGCGCACATTAATTGTGAGAAAAAACAAAAATAAGACAAGGTTTTTGGAGCTGACGCCTCCATGAAAGTGTTTGCCAAATTCTCAAGATGGAGTGGTGGAAGGTGAAAAAGAGCCGCAAGTGCAGTCAATAAACAGGGGAACTAGTATTTTGGCATCAGTTTCTTGAAGGGTGAATAGGGCTTTTTACATAGGTCTGTCAGTATAGGCAGGAAAAATGGTAGAACCTGTCTGTTTTAAAAAATAAAGTAGCTCATAGCCATGATGCAGTCTGTTTCAATAAATAAAAGTTTCAGCATCGTGGCTGAGTGTGCGGCTACTTTGTTTTTATTTTTATGACTGCGACTAGCCGTGACCAGCAGCTCTACAACCCCGCTTGTGCGTCCTCTCCTCCTTTGAGCTTCAGCAAGTCAGAACCTGACTGTTTGCCATGTCAGCTGTGCTGCACTAGTCAGGTGCAATGATTTAAATGGACCCCGAAGTTCTTTCCATATAGCCTAACTCAGCTGCCTTGGCCTGCCGAAAAACTCTTGAGCCATATGATGATGCGTGTGTGTGTATGCTTGTGTTTGGACCTGCTGCAGCTGTGTTCACTTTATAAGCTCGTTGTGGTTTTGCTACAGCACAGCAGGAGTGAGTGGGTTGGGGCATGTGTAAAATGTCTGTTAAAGATGGCATGTTGGTGCATTTTGTATCTGTCATTCTGTGTCTGTGTGTGTCACTGTTGGTGGTATGTACAGTATCTTGGCCTATAGTTAGCCTATATAAGCCTGGGTGTTAAACGTCTGCTAACTATTACATATTTGCGACAGGTGTTGTGCAGGACAGGGGATTTGCGACAGCTGTAAACAGCCATCAGGGGTTGGGTCACTGTAATGTAATGGGCTCCTACACACTCAGGGATTTGGCCGATGTGTTCTAGACTGTAAATCAGTCCAGCCTGGCAGTGCGGACCTCAGCGAATCCTCCTATCACGGGTAGGAGAGCATGCTGTGATTCTGGGCGTGATTCAGTCCAGAGACTGGAGTTGAAGTGGTTAAGATAGATTGGATGGAAAAGGACCTCCAGCCCAGTGGGTGATGCTTTTTTGGGCTTGCTCTTATCAGACTGTGATCTGTTTCTACTTGAATTCTCTTTGCATCAGATTGTCCAGTTTCCCAATGGTATTGCTCAGTTGAGGTAATGAAAAAAAAAAACATCACGTTGAGATATTTCCAGTGCAACTACAGTGGAGTTTGACAGAAGAACATTTTTCAGCTGTCTAAAACGTCCGCAGTAAATGTCAGGTTTTGACTGAAATGAATGAAAGTGCAGAGACTTCATTCTAGACTCATCATTTTGCATTGATGTTCAGCATTCATATAGGGAGAAATCCATTGTGGAAGAGGCAAAGATGCCAATTTCTCCACTGACAGTTCAGCCTCAATAGACCAGAATAAAATACAGCCACAACTAGACGTGTTGCTTTTTTAGTAAAGGACACAACTTGCTTTTTCTCAACTGGAAAAACTTGCTCTCTTGCTCTTACTATGCTATCGTTATCGCTCTCCCCACCTACGCAACAAGTTCAGGCACATTCTCAGGGAGCTGTCGAAAGGCAATGTAGGAAATCACTAACTGAAGTAGATGAGGCAGAATGAGGGGAAGTGGATATACCAAAAAAGTAATTTGCAACACAAAATGACTCCTGGAATGCATTGAACATCACACACTGATGATATCTAACAGTGTAACAGTATCCAAGGGTGGAATTTTCCTTGAATAATCAGCAATATCTGATGGAGTGTTTCGGTCAAGTTGGCCTTCAACCTCCCTGTTTTCTTCTATTTTTTGACCTTCAAACCTGTTTCACCTGTGGAACACACGTGCCGCAGTCACCCGTGTTTACGTCCTCTAGTAAATTCAGGAAACGTTTTCATCCCACCTTGTTAAATGAAGGCCCTCCCATTTGGATGGGCTAACGAGTCATCACACACTTCCTCCTGGATTAACCCTTTGAACCCTGAATGGAAAGAGCAGTCCCTGGACAACAGTGTGGCAGTCAGGTGTGCTAGGATCGTTGGGCTTTTAGTCAGCTTGTCTAGTCTTGCTTTACTGCAAACCTGTTTCATCCATTGCAGATTTGCTGAACAGGCATTCTCTTTTTCTGCAACACCTTGTTACACCTTGCCAGTTACACACTAGAGATGGGACGATATGCTTATCTCACAATACGATTCGATACGCGATATGGGATTGATGATTTGACACAAACACAATACGATGTATTAAATAAAAGTTCAGTGACAACAAAGTATGACTGTGCAGAATTGTGTTTATTTCTGAGCCACAAATCTGTCTGGCAATGACATTGGCTTACTAGAATGTAAACAATTTAAAAATGTCAGTACAAAATGCAGGTAATATAATTTAGATGGAGAGCTTGTGAAATTGTGATGGGCAAGCCGTCTCATTTGTGGTTAATACAGCAGAATAAAATGTAGGTAATATCACGATTCATTTTTCTGCCCCACAATACGTATTGTCACATTTTCGTATCGCCATGTATTCGATATATTGTCCCATCCCTATTGCACACACATTCACAATTGTTCAAGGGCACCTCAGCTGTTGTTATGGAGGGGAGAGCATTACTCATGGACTTTCCCCTCTGAGTCTTTCATAGCGGGTCTGGGGATTTGAACCGGCCTCATTGTTACCCTCTCACCCATTTGAATGAGGCTGAATGCCTCAAGTGAGAGAATTTGCCACTCTACCATCTTTGCCCCCCGACCCACATTCTCCTGCCCTTCCTCATCGTTGTGGCGATGTGAAGTTCCCCCCCACTTCTCCGCTCCCTGGTAACTGCTTACTTACGCCGTTCCCAGGCTCGGGCCAGTGGCACGGGTCCCAGATCTGGGCCGGGAGACAGAGAGGGGTTTCTCAGGAGACAGAATACAAATACAGGGATCCAAATAACTTAATCACCAGCAGGGCTATTAGGCCCAGGGTCTTAGAGGCTTACTGCATACAGAGAGCCTGGGGAGGGTGTTTGTGTTTGGGGAAGGGCAGGAGAGGGGTAGCCCTGGACTGGGATGGACAATGAAGGTGTTTGGCTCATCACTGCCTCGGGTTGTGTTAATTTGCATTGGGTCATGTCAAGATGTGTGCTGTTTGGTTAGACATGCAGAGCATCCCTTTGATTTCAGTTCTCACCTCACTGACCTTGAGGGGAGGAAATCTCAAGTCTCATCCTTATTGGACACGAGCTGTGTTTTTTTAAATTTCATTTATTCATGTATTCATTTATTTATTTTCGTCCCTTGTCAGAGGTTTGGACTGTCTTGATTTGTAAGAAATTCTTCCATAAACAAATCTAGTGAATTTAAATAGTCAAAGGATGCAACTGCTCCGTTTATTTACAGATTAACTCGAGTGTGTAAGGCTCCGACTACAGCAATTAAGAGCAACTGCGGCTGAACTTTTTTCCATGCAGGCCTATAGCATATATGTCTGCCTCAGTGTTTATATGTCTATGATGTGAACTCATTCCTCATAGAGTGACACACTCTGTAAACACATCCTCCATCCCATATAGAAACAGCGCCATCGCTTCCCTCTCACACAACCCTCGTTCCGCCTTGCGAGTGACCTCTTGACCCCCCCGAGGATGTCGGTGTAAATATTTTCAAGCGGAAGTTTGATCGTGTGCACTTAAGGGCTCTTTGTAGCGACATTAAAACCCGTGCCGAGTTGCCGAGGTATCGTTTACCGCGTGACACGTCTTGGACACGTCTGTTTATTATTCTCTAACTGTAATGAGCAGGAGCATCAGCAGCTGAGGAGTTCATCCAGAGAACTAAAGTAAGGCAAGCCTGGCCTTCATGTTGCTCCCTCTTCCGTCATTACATTTACTTTCTCACTCTGTCACTCCCCCCCTCTCTTCACACTCCTCCTGCGGTTCTCACAGTCTTTGTTTTAAGGAGCTACATTCCTGAGTGTTGTCTATTGGCATTCTGTACCACTTATCTCCTGTGTATGTGGTACTGTGTCATTTTACTAGACAAATTGGGTATTTTTTGTGTTTTATGTGAAGCACATTGACTTTGCCTTGTGTATGAAATATATGCGCTATATAAATAAAGTTTGCCTTTTGCCTATGGGAGTGTTAGTGTGAAAGAGAGGGTGTTAGAGCACTAGTGTGGAACAAGACGGCAATAAACAATTTATATAGTCTTTAATGTGTAAGCGTAGGCAACATACTTATCTAAGATTGCCTGGACTGTCTTGTGTGTGTGCATGTGTGTTTGTGCGTGAGTGTGTGCATGTGAGATTAATGTCCGGTTTTTTTTTCTCATCAGCATTGCCACCTGTTTGGGTGATCTCACTGAAAAACATCAATTGCATGACTGAAAAACCCCTTTTAACCCAAAAGCCCTTGAGAACATAGATAAACATGATGTCATACTAGCAAGAAGAGCCTATGATCTGCAGCCCAACAGGTGTCGCAGGCAGACGATGTATGTAATTCTGTTGCATTCGCACGATAGTTTAATTCTGTCCTTCCTCTTCAGCATTGCTGTTTGGATAGGTGCAGACATCCAGATGTGATAGGAAATCTAATGTTTAGTTGATGTGAATGTATGTAAAATATACTAATCTCTCTCTTTTTTTTCTTGTGTCTCTGTTGCTGTCTTTCTCTCTGTCTCCCTTCAGTCAAAGGTGTCCCAGAGGCAGCAGCGGATGATAAAGAACCGTGAGTCAGCATCCTTGTCTCGGAAGAAGAAGAAGGAGTACCTGCTGACGCTGGAGGCCCGCCTGAAGGTGGCGCTGTCTGAGAATGAGGTGCTCAAGCACGAGAATGGCCACCTCAAGAGACAGCTGGAAGGCCTGCTGACTGAGGTGAGAGGCTGGAAGGCACAGCTATGCAAACACATGCACACAGCCTACAGCACTACAGATAAGGAAGCCCATGCACAAGCACAATCAGGGCGGTAAGCTTTTTAGTCAACCGTAGACAATCCCAAAACTCTCCAGCCATTTTCATTATTTTACCAGACAAGTAGATTTTTAGAACTGAATAGGACCTCTGAATGATGTTTGGTTACCTACCAAAGTGGCTGGTTGACAAACTGACCAGCCAAAATGTACCATTAGCATTTAGCTGGAGGCTGGTGTTCCACTTCCCACCCTGGTCACTGCGTGCAAAATTTACAGGCAAACCACCCTTTGATTAATCATAGTAAGCTTAGGAAGTTCCACAGGGAATCTCATGAGAAAGTTACCAGGACAAGCCAAACACACGGAGCACATTCACACATGACTCATATCCGTGAACTCCAATTTTCAATATAATACAATGCCTTCCCTCTTCCCTCTCCCTGCAGAACACGGGCCTGAAGACAACGGCCCCGAAGAGGAGGGCTGTGTGTCTCATGGTGGTTTTGGTGTTCCTCGTGCTCAACGTTGGACCAATGAGGTAACTGTGTTGATGATGATGGTGATAAATGTAGATGGTGATGACTGTAGATCTGAGATATGTGTTGTTGTGTCCTTTGTGACAATTTGACATAATTTCTAATGGCTGAAATACAATTACAAACCAAAAGAATGTTGAGGATTTGAGGACAGATAAGGATCCATTTTACCAACAGCAAAATATCGAGGATGCATCAAATGGTGACTTGGCCGATGAATGGAAATGGGAAGCCCCATGAGTCATTGTGAGAATGATGCATTATGTCCAAAACTTGCACAAAAAAAGTGTTGTGAAAACATGGCAGTTAAATGTTTTCCATAACCAAACGCACACATATTTCATGTTACAAAGTCAATTAAAACATTGCCCTAACAATAAAAGTGATAAAAAAGTGATAAAAGTGTACTGATTACCTTATTTAACAATCACCTTACCATCTAATGCCAACTGATTAGCTTATGTAACTAATGAACCAAGAGAGCTAATGTAAACGACTCTGTCCTCCGGCATTTAGATCTTTTTAGCATATGGGAATAATTGACCTCACCTGCTTGATAACCTCAGCTAACCACTTAATGTACACAGCAAGCTAACCAGCTGCAGTTTGAGCTTGATTTCCATTACCAACAGCCGGTATCCTGACAGGTGCATTCAGTAATGTTTCAACGTAACCAATATTGGATGGATAAGTCCCAAAACAACCTGCTGGCTTGGGGAGAAAAGTTAACATTTAAATTATATCAATTTAGGCTACAAAAATGACATAAAACATTTGTACACAGGCATTTATTCTAGGCTTGGCTTGTAATATTAACAGCTGTGACAAATTAAGGTAGATTATGTAAAACTGCACTGGGGAAAGACAGATGATGGGGAGATTGCGCAATCCACAACCTTAAGCACACAGTCCATTTCAAACTAGAAAGATGCGTTCTCTGCTCTCATGTTCTTGGAAAGTGTGTTCTCTCTTGGGAAGAACTTTTTCCACAAGGATGTGAGTATCAACTCGGACTTGTTGGCTTTGATTATCAGCTTGTGTTATATGCTGGGAATGTGCTTTTCTCTGTAGCGGGCTGTGAGATTTCCTCTCTAGAGCTTTGTAAACATGCTGAATAAGTAACAAGGGACCTATGAATGTGTTTGCCTTTGCAACTAGAGTGGTGTTCACAGCAGCTACGTCTGTGTGCATGTCTGTGTACCTGTGCCTGTATCTGTGTGTTTTGCATTGGGGCTCTCCATCGGAATGTAAAATATGCCAGCTTTTGATGTCAGATCCCTTTGAAATGAAAATGCCACCCAGTGTAGTAATACTGTTGAAAGTAAATGTGTGTATGCTTACTTGTGTGTGTGTGCCCCAGTGTGCTTTGGGTTACACAGTCGAGATCAGAGTTCAGATTCTGCTGGTGGCTTAAAGACTAAAAAGCCTCCTGTGCGCAGGATGTGGGCCGCATGGAATTTGGCGGTTTCAGTCCATTACTGAGTTTTTCTTTTCAATTTGTTTTTTTTCTTCATCCCAATTCCCCTAACTCCCCATCTCTTTTTCTCTCCCCTCTCTGCCTTGTCTTCTCTCTCTCCAGTCTGTTTCAGGGAGGCCCGGGCTCCAGGCTCCAGGCTGGCTCCATGCAGCACAGCGGCAGACACCTGTTGGGTTTCTCCCCAGAGACAGAGGCTGAGGCCGAGGAGAGCCCCGAGCCCCTCGGCAGCGGTCCCCCTCAGATGGCCGACAGGTAATGAGCTCAACCACCGACACCCTTCCGAGCACCGTATTTACCCACCGTGTCAGCAGCGGACCAGGATGCACCTGTGCTTGGGCTCGGTCTGAACTGGGACAGCTCATTACAGCACGTGTAAACATATGCGCCAGCCGATTACTGGCTCTGTCCTAAAGCCTGGCTTTCGACTGCCTCCAGGCCCATTCAACTGTCCAGGAACTGGGCTTTGAGTAACAGAGGCGGGAGATGGGGGTTGAGCATGGTTTGACATCCAGCTGTATATTACTAGTAACAGTTTATTGTTCTAAAGAGTTACATTTTTTTAAATGCGTCAGCAGTCCACCAGTCTCATTTGTAAATTGCTTGAATAACATTCTTGTTTTGTACATCGCCTGCACCCCACATCCTGAAAATGTTGTTTTGCATGGTGGTCAGAGCGTCTCGTGTCTCCATGGCATTGCCAGCCTGTGCTGTGTCAAATCTACGCATAGGGTGGGTCACATTTTAATGCAAACCATTCATCTGTAGTATTAGGTTTCAAGGCACCATTAAGCCAATGCAGGCAGGAAGGAACACATTAGCCTTTACAGAGCGGGTGACAGAACCAAGCGCAGCCAGGAAGACGATGATGGGGGAGATATGCAACCTAATCTTGGGGTCCCCCCTGAGCAGGAAGGTGTGTGTGGGGCGGTTAATATGGACCCCTCAGTTAGAGTTATGATCAGGCCTCTGTGTTCTGACATATTCTGTCTCGCGGAACCGTTTCCAGAGCGTTAAGAAACTGGAACGCGAGGCATAGCTGGCTTGTTGGCTCAGACCCGGGGGGCCCAGGGGAGGGATTAAGTCAGTGGCAGCCGTTTTGGTAACAAGGCCCCTGCAGGTGGGCACTGACTGTGGACAGTCTACATCATCACCTCCAGCAACATAATCATTCACTCATGGAGAGGTATTACTGTGTGTAATTTATGCCACAACCAGCAACATCAGAGGAGGAAAGTCAAGTCATGCAATGTACTACTAATCCATAATGTATGGGTACCCACCCTATGGTAACAACCTAGGCTTTTGGACCACCGTTTTCATCTGTCATCGTCCATAACCATATGTGACCTACTGGGTGGTAATGTCAATTTTCTGTAGCATGTTTATGATCGTACTGATCAGTATTTTCGGCAGCATGTGGACATATGTGTCAGAGGATGCAAATATGAAGTCAGCATTTCACAGCATACATTAAGTGACTCTGCCAGCTCTGCACGTGTCAAGTGTCAAAGAATTTTAATCAATAAAATTCAACAACGATCAATAAAAACACAGTTGTAATTGTCTCCAGATTGAAGCTGTACTGGTTCCTTTTTGGCGCTGTCTTGTTTCCCTTTACCCAACTCACCAAGGGTGTTTCACCCACTCCCAAGTGCAAGCAGCCATCTTGGCTCTCGATTTGCATTCAAAGCATATTCTCAACATGTGGAAAGCATTTTTTGACAGATTGTTATTCTGAATTCTTACACAGATTTCAGAGCATCAGAACAGTCTCATAAACATATCACTTCTCTCTGTCTTCTTATCGCTCTCTCTCTCTCTGTGTTTTAGCTCTGAAGATAAGGCCCTGATGGTGGTGAAGGATCCCATCTTCCTCAGACCCCCTCCCCCCTGCCAGCCTCCTCTCAACAGGACCAAGTGCATGGAGTCAGTAATGAACTTACAGAAAAAAAACTTCACCTATGACCTTTATTCTCTCACTTCACTTAAAACCATGAAATCATGAAGTGTCTTACATAAAGAGTAAAAAAAAGTAACTTACACTTGTGATAACCTTGATTGGCAGGTTGGCCCATGAGCTGAGGGGTTGGGTCCACCGTCATGAAGTGGAGCAGACCAAAACCAGGCGGATGAGTAACAGCCACCACAAACCCACCAGGACCATCCTGGTAAGTCACAGCAGCAAGTTTTGACATTCAGAAAGACTTATGAGCTTCAAAATATTCAATATTTGCAGAGGTTTTTGGACCAGTGCCTCTCTTTAACCTCTTCTAAGTCTTTCCTTTTTCGCCTTTAGTGAGTTAACAGCTATAGAGAGCAAAATTTCTTTATTGCTAGATTATAAAACCATACTATTTATCATTGAAAGCCACAAGCGCGCAAGCCACAAACATGAGTTCAGTTGCATTTTAAGCAATTACAGAAATCTGCCTGACATTCTGTGTAAAGAGATTTTTGGCAAGGCAAAGCCTCTCTTTCACCACTGTTTCACCTCTGCTCACGCCTTCCCTTTTCCTGCCTCTCATTCTCTTTATTGGACTGAGTTTAATCCGGCAGCCCTGAGAAAGTAAACATAACACTTGGAGGAGAGCTGTAGGATTAGTGCCCCCTGCTCCTTTTTTCCATTATTATTTTTTTTTAATCTGTCACAATGAGTCAAGAAGTGGCTGGTAAATGAGTGAATGGTCATTGCTCATGTTCCTATAGATGGAAAGCTAGATGTAGAGTACAGTTATTGTTTTCTACCCGTATTGAGCTGATATTCACCCTACACTAATACACACACGCACTTTGAGCACCTAACATTATTTTAACACCCATTTTTTGCAAGTGAATCCCAACATCCTGGTCATACCAAAACACCAGGACTGTTTGATTGCAGTTCTACTCATTTGAATGAGTCTACACGTGCTACAAGTGTTGACAGCTAGCTGTTTCCCCAAGCCCTTGGTCTTAATGAGGGCAATCCATCCAGCTAAACCCAGGAGAGCCCCCACTTTAGCCCTCACAGATCAGGTCTGATGAATACTAAGCTACATGTAATTTGTCAGGGGAAAACTTTGTGACGAGAATGTGTGTGCTGGATATTTAGCTTGGCTCTAACAAGAAATTATCCTCTATCTTTCTTTAATTGATGATCAACTATGGTGTATTGAAAGAACACAAGTCTATATTTATATTTTAAATTGCCTTGACACTCAGTTTGTCCTGCTCTCTCTAATGGTTAGTTGTGAATACACAAAATATAATGACTCTCTCTCTCTGTCTCTGTCTCTTTCTCTCTCTCTCTCTCTTTCTTACCTCTCTCCTCTTTCTTTCCTAACAGAAAACAGAGGATAAGGAAGCTGACAGTGCTCAGATTGTAACAGTCCAATACACAGAAACCACTGAGGAAAAGTGAGTAAAGGACTGTTGTGTTGCATTTGTGTTTGATTCAGACTGGGATATCATTTTTCAGGATTTGTTCTTTTACAAACAATTCCCATTCATTTGTAATGGGAGATCACAATCCTTCTTTTCTTCCTACTATTTTGTATTCCTCCCCATTCCTCCTCGTTCATAGTCTGATCGATTTAGGATGCAGCGATTTTTAAAGTTTGACCCTGGCACACAACATCACAGGGGTTTTGGCGGGCAGTAAGAGCTTTTTCTGCTGGACTGTGTTGTTTTGGATCAGTCAGATCAGCCACGATTTTCTTGGCCTTGTACAGTTTTTTTTCCCAGTTGTAAGTCTTGACTGTAAAACTTTCAGATCTGCAGCACACCAGACCAGAAATCCCTCTCAACACCAAACCTCTGCAGGGCAATAGGTTGGCCAGTGTGAAATTGGAAAATATGTGTAAAATCACAAATCCAAGCATGACATTTTGTGCCCATGTCCCAGAGGCATGTGATGTTGTTGTTCACAGTAGTTGTATTTTGGTCTTTTTTTTTTTCTTCCTGCCTTTCTGCCTGTGACCTTCCCACTGTGAAAACCATGTTTAGAGCCATTCATGGAAACCTGTTCACAGTAGCAGAGTCTGCCAAACCCTTTAGCCTCTACTGTGTTTCATTTCACTGGGTTTCTGGGAACCTGGACTCAACTGACAATCCTGTCAAAAACCCAGCAGATTCCTGTGTTCTCCACCTCTCTCAAATCAATCTTTTAACCTGCTGATGATTGAATGATCTCGATGATGACTCTTGTTTCTACACCGGTGTAGAGACCTCGGTGAAGTTATGTGCATTATTCAGCAATGCAATCCGTCCGTCCATCTGTCTCTGTTAGGGTTATTAACCCCAATAGAGACTGTATCTGTATCTGTATATATCTGGCAGTTGTTGGCCTCTTTGTAAAAATCGGATATTGGCCAGGAAGTGTTGTTCACTGCCAATATGATGGAGGTGAGGATAGTATTTTACTCAACAGTTTCAGACTGGGCAGACTGTAAAACCTGCAGTGAAACTTGCCTCACCCTGCCTTAAGGAGTTGCTAACCCACTTAAAATAATTTAATTAGTAAGAGTTTTCATGCTAATAAAATGCTAAGAGAAACACTGAATCTTTGTTGTTTTGAATTTTGGGAATTGTCAGATTTAAAGATATTGAATATCTGCACAAAATATCAGTTATTGGCAGCTTCAATCCAAAATTAATTAAGCCTTCAAAAACCCATATCTGTGTAGCCCAAGTTTCTATAGTCTTTTTTTTTTTTTTTTAATCTCCCTGTATGATTCAACTCCCCATTGATTTCTAAAGGGACATTGTTCTTTTCCTGCTTGTCGGCGTTCCCCTTATTGTTCTTCATCTCCCAACAGGAGTCCTGGCAGTGAGCTGCAGGTTTACTACGCACCTCATCGCACCTATAGTGACTTCTTCGATGAGATCAATCGTCGTGGCGACACCTTTTACGTGGTGTCTTTCCGCAGGGTGAGTTTCAACTTGAGAAGAGCGATGATGTGTTGGCAGCACATCTAGTCTCATCTGATGCATGGAAGTTTAAGGGGATACTTTGACATGTTGAAAATGTAGTTGGTTATTTTTCTTCACAAGACACTCAAGACACTTTTCTCTTGGAAGAGATCCTGTCTGTCATTTTCCATAAAATGTCTTGGTATTATTGTTAGTATTCCTTATTTAAACCATGCTTGTGGCTGTGCCCTTTTAGGATGCTGAAAGTCAAATACTGAAACATTTTCAAAGTGTCTGTCAAGAAGAATAAACAACTAAAATTCAAAGAATCATAGCATCCCTGTAACGTCTTAACTGTTGTTTAGCCTTGGGTGAAAGACGAGGATTTGACAGGAGCAATAGTTGCTGGCTTCTACACAAAATCCGACATAATGTTAAACTTGATTACATGACTAAAATTAGAGGGGATTTTAAGGGAAGGTTTCACATCTTAACTTGAATCAACGTTCATTCCACTTGAATCATCAGTAAATTTCCTGTTCCTGAGCGGGTTATAAAAAGCGCCTAATTGAATACAGATAGAATGACTTATGAATCATAAATAATACATGAAAAGGAGAAGAAAAGTGGATGTCTTACTGTCTTTTATTAAGCAAACAGTTCAAAAGTACAAGTGAAAACCCGTATGCCAGACATATGCTAACTGGTGCACAGTCATCAGAGACTTGGCCTCATGGCACAGGCACCGTCCCACTGCATGATGGGACACAAGCATCGTTCAGCAGCTCTCACCTCCCTGTTGAGGAAAGGAGAGGGTGGCGGCAGGGGTGAAACGCCCAAGGGTGTAGCTCCCCCTTTCCAGTCTAGACCTGCTCCATTAGTAATCATCAAGACCATGTTTTAGAATTTTAGGCATGACCATATGTCATCATTAATCCACTTTGTCTTTATTCAGCCGCCCCTTTTTCCCCTTTGAGACTGTGGACCTGCTTTTAGTTTCCCTTTTTGATATGAATAATCCTGGACAGCATATTCAGCAAGAATTCTTTGGTTGCTTTGGGTTTCCTTCTTGGAGCACCATCCTTTCTCTTGCTTTTATATGATTCTGCCCTCTAGTCCTGACCAAACAAAAGGAAACCAAATTTGCCTAAAAACAAAAAAACAGTCACTTTTTCCTATGAGTTCTAACTGGAGTTACAAAAAGCTCTGGAAACCAGTATTCTCTTCCATTCTTGAAGGCACTTGTTGCTCCATTTAGTGTCACTCTGAACTGTGCCAAGAAACACAAGTCTACTTCCGCCTTAATGACTTTGTTTGTTGGAAAAGTAGAAATCAGAAATGACTAATTCAGTCTTGTAAATCTGAAACGCTCATTGCTGTCCACTGAAGTGAAGACAAGTTCCATAAAAACACATTTAGTCACTGTCCCAAAGGACTGGACCAAGCTGAGTTGGAACAGAAGAAGACTGAAGACTGACCTGTTTCTCGTCACACTCTCGCACCTCCAGGCACTCTGGGCGATGTTAAGCTCTTAAACCCCCAGTATCACTCTGTGGGGCAGGAGGTTTTGATGCATTTGGTCAAAGATCAAGGCTGCTTGTCACCAGGCAAGTCACAGAACTTTCACTCTGAGTTGGCATGGTGACAGCGGGGACAATGGTGACAATGGTGCACTCAGGCTCAGGACCTCCACAGGTCAAGTAGCCATCCTTCATTTTCTGGCAGCTTTAGGATTGTGTGGGCAGCGAGGTTATAGTAGCTTACCGAAACTAAAAGCAACGTTTTTGTAACCTACAATGAATCTTTAAAAAATAACTAGGAAAAACTGAAACTTATCTGAAACTACCATTTGTTTAAGAACTAACTGGTTTAAAATAAAACAGTAATTCTTGAGTTTTGAGGAAGGAGGAAGAATCTGGAGGAAGAATCTTCTTGTAATTAATGAGTCCAGATATGTTGAATTCCCTGTCAGCATGTAAAGAAATAGATACTATTATTAACACTTTCCTCAGCAGAGAGAACATAGTAATAATAATAGAGTTAAAACTGAAACTAAATCTATTTGTAGACAAAAACTAAAACAAGGACTCACTCTGAAAAGATAACTGGAATGACACTGAAATTGAAATCAAATTGAAAAACACCAAACAAACTAAGGGAAAATAAGCATATATGATTACTTTGATTGGAAGATGCATTAGTTTCAGGGATTTGTACTTATTTCAGTCAATTCAAAACTTTCTACGGAGCAAAATATCTGGAGCTCCGCCTCCTTCACTACCTGCTCGCTTTGGTTTGATATAATTCTAATAATCCTGGGTTATATAAGACAGAAACACAGTAAGAAGCACTGAATAGTGAAAGAAGTGGTCCATTTACAGAGCGAGCTATAAAACATGCTGAGTGTACAGATTACCACCCATTGTTGGCTGTGACCTTCTTAATTTTTACAGGTCTTTATTAGTTTTTCAGTGTCGGTTTATTTGCCTGTATTTTGTTTCCTGGGTTTCAGGGTGTGTGACCTCAAGTGGGGGTGTGCTTTTGTTTTTGTTCCAGTCTGTATGATGTTATTACAAGACTGCCAAAGATCTGGATTGAATTTGAAATTTGTTTAGACTTTAAAGCCAATCACTACCAATCTTAACTTTTGTCCGTCTGGACTCCCAATGGGAAAATCATATTGTGGGGTTCATCGTGGCCTCCCGGTGCCCTTTCAGGCAAAGTGAGGTCAGTCTCTAGGTTCTGCTCTCGGACATGGTCGTGTTTAGGTCACGGTCACATTAACGCCTCAACAGATACCACCTGCGGCTTTGTGTTAAGTGTGAAATGAGTTGAGGTGATGGAAAACATAACTCAACAAAACCAAAATGTGTAACTGTTCTTACTCTACCGTCATTTTGTGGTCTTGCTTGTCGTCTCGGGTTGTTTTAGCACCTGTGGCTTTATGTAAGTGTGCGTTGAGGTGAGGTGGTGGAAACACTGGCTGCTTTCACTGCGGACTGTAATCCAGTAAGGATCCAGAAAATGTACCTGTTGTCATGGCAGCTGCAGCCATTATGTCAGCTTCGCAAACTCGCAGGTCCTTGATGATGAGCAGTAATATGGTTTGTGCTTTCCCATATACTGCCACCCTCTGTATATAGAAAAGCACCTTTTCCTTTTTAACATTTAACATAATCCTTTTAGCGGACACTGACTGTATATCCAAAGTGCCTTAAAAGTTATTTATGTAAACAAACCAAATGACAAAAAAGGAAGTTATAGGCTTCAGGGTGAGTCCAAAATAACACAGAAAAGGAAACTAACTGGGGAGGAAAATTTACTTTCCTTACAAATTAAAATACAGCAAAATAACAACACCCTAATCTTGCCGTAACAGCACCATGAGTGTATATCGCATCATACCCCTAATTCTGACAATGTTAGAGCCACACTCTATTAATCAAGCTACATAAGTACCACTGCTTACCTGCTAGTGTCAAATGTTAGTGCACCTTTCATCTTAATAAACCCTGTATTTGACAATTTGGTAATTAAAGAACACATCCTTATTTACAGCAATAACATGGCGGAGCTCTGTATAATACAAAGTGCCCTGTTTTGACTTCTTTACATCCTCTCTAGTCTCATTTAGGCAAGTCTTTTATACAATCAGCGCTATATATTTTCTCATATCCACATTCCTCCCTCCTGTCTTCTCTCTGTAATCCCTTTACTTTTCCCAACCTCAGACCGTCCGCCCACCTGTCCTCACCTTAGCAGGCCCCCGCCCCCTCTTGATTTAACACAGACTGAGTTTTGGCAGCCAAGTGTGATGGAGTTAACAGGTTTTTAGTTGGTCTCTTGGTAGTTGGTAGGCCACCGACTCTTCTGGAACAGAAAGATCAAGTCTCGCAGATGATGGAGATCAGATTAGAGGTGGTTTCTCTGCAGAGATACCCGACTCGTTCTCTGCTCTTCTCTTTTGTCATTAATTGCAGCAACTCTTTTCCACATGGCCCTCTTAACTCCAGATACAAAGACAAATGCTGTCAGACTTTCCACATCTCTCTCCTCGTACGGAATAGCGCCTACATCATTGATTTTGAGTCCAAATTTTTGATGGCAGCTAGTTGTATGGATTGGAAATGGAGAGAAAAGGAAAGTGTCTCCGTGGAATTGAATTGTGCGAAGCCTGTGGGTTTTTGAGTCGGTTTTTGTGCCTGTGTGTGTTTGTGTGGCGAACTTCAAGAGGACTGGCTCACACATGTTTGTTCACACACTAGCATTCTTCATCACCGCAACTCCTGAGCAGATGTCATTCGCCCAGATTAAAACCTTTCTTTCCCTGTCATTGTCTACTGAGCTGCACATTTTAGATAGATGTTTATTGATGGCAGTTATATATTTCAATAAACTCAATAGATTGCATTAACTGAACTACATGCTGTTTAAATGCAGTTTTTATCTCAAAGCCGTCTGGTAGATTAATAAGTATTATTATGCGAAGTGCCCCAAAACGGCTCAAGGTGCAGACATTAACATTAGAGGAGTGTTGACTGCTTTTTCAAACGTTTGAAGTAAGAAATGAGAAAAGTGCTCATATGGGAGCAGTTTGACTTAGAAAGACCATGGTTAGTTTCTGTGGTGTGAGAAGCTTTATTAGTATAGTATAATTCAGATTATCAGCTTTATGTATGACCTTTTTGACCTCACCAGATGAGCATTCATCATTAATTATTACTAGAGTTGTTAATCTCAGTCATTCAGTTGGTTTTAGCCTTAGGCGTGAGCTCAACTCCAGAACACAATTACCTGAACAGCAATTACCAAAATACACAAAACCCAAACCATTTAATTTGCTTCCAAAAGAGTTGCATTTTCCTCTTGATCACATTCTCTTCTTTGTTCTCAGGATCATCTTCTGCTTCCCGCCACCAACCACAATAAAGGAAGCAGGCCCAAGATGTCTGTGGTGTTGCCAGCCATGAACATAAATGGTAAGAACTGCAGCACAAACCTCTGATGTAAAGGTTGGAGAGGCTGCTCACTCTGCACCATGTAACAGATGAAAGGCACAAACTGGGAGCTGATTCAACAACACCTCGCTCTGCAAGAATGCACTGCGTGTGGCGTAACACACTTGTAAAGAAACATTTCTAGGGGCAAAATAGAAAATCCAACTATTTCAAGCCTATTTAGGTGATACTGATCCCTTTTTTTTTTTCATTTTTGGGGGTATGTTTTTCTTCCCCCAAAACTCCCCATCTTGGTATTATAGTTTGTTGCCTTGCAGACTTAACTGGAAACTCTCTTGTGTGGATTTTCTTTGCTAAACAGTCTGTTTGACATCTGGTGTCTTGTCAGTATGCAGGGTCTTTCTTCCCTTCCTCCCTCTGAACCCTTCCTGGTTTGCCATAATTAAGTCTCTGTTTGTCCCTTCAACCTCTGATTATACACTCGGCTATATTTAGTAATGCTGTAAAGTGTCGGCACAGGCACTGACAGAACTATCCAAACACACACACAAACACACACAAACAAAAGACAAGTTTTTTTCACTCTGACACATCATGGGGCAGCTCATCTTGGAAATTTGGCGCTGGAACAGAGATCTCAATCAGGCCAAGCTAATTTGACAGGTGGGACGAAAAGTGAGTAGAAGCATGAGACCCAATCACTGCCCCATCATTAAGAGTACACTTCAATTATCGTCCACAGCCTGTCAGTGTGATGGTAATTAAAGTGTACTCTTAATGGGTGAGTTGATTGTGGTGTTGGATGGCAACAGTTGCGTGAGTGCCATTGTTTACTTCCACTGCTTAACGGTGGGTGGTGGTTTCCGCAGGCTCATTTGAGAAGCAGTCACCCATTTTATTTGCCCCCCACTGCCTCATAAGGATAAGGATGGGTTATAAGTCCCTTTCGTTGCAAAACCGGGCTCATAAGACTTACAAATAAAGCTGTAGAAAACATATTGTTAGCATTGGTATACATGAAGTAGGCCCCAGTATCTGAACACGTCTTCACCTCAAAAACCTTGACATTCCATTGGTGCACTTGAAGCCAAAATGTTTCCTAAGAATCAGTGAAGTGTCCTTGCACTTGGCCTTGATTTCCATGAGCTCATCATAGCTTGTCTCTGTGGTCCCTCTATCTGCTGGATTATTGATGCAGTATTTCAAAGGGAGGTCATCGGAGACCGCACTGGAGAGAAGTCTTTCATGTCCACTTAAATAGCAAACATCGCAGAGTTAATTATCAGGCGACTCACTTTTCACCAAGCTGCAGGGCAGTGAACTGATCTGAAAGGAGACCGGGTCAAGAGGGACTGGGCTCATGTAGGGTGTGAGCAATTAGAAAGACATTAGTCTATTGTTCTTGGCCGTTTAACTGGCAATTTTATCACTGATCCTCTTGTCTTCCCGTTATCTCTCTGTCTTTCCCTGGCGTGGGATGTAGCAACAGATTTGATTAGTGTTTCAGCCGGCTCTGAGCAGAGTGAGTCAGTGGAATATGAGCCTCTTACTCAGCAGGGAAGACAGGGTCTGTTGGGAAATGCTTTTTTTTTTTTTTGAGTGAGGGGTCGCATTTCGGAGATGAAGATTGATGAAGGTAAACATTGTTCTTGGTTGGTCTTGTCAGGGAGGAATGCTATGGGCTATGCCGGTCAGATGGCCCATTGAAATAGTGGTAAATAGTGAAATCCTAGAGGTCCTTTTCAGCTAATTGTTCCTAATGCCAAACAATGGTGGTATTCAGGGAGAGATACCGGGTCTGAACAGATTCTCGTTACCACAAGAAAAGGGTCTTGGATTTGCATGATCTGTCATGGATGCATGCAGCCATCCGCAAAATCAAAACATTGTGCTTCTGTGCTCGTACCTGAGGGCCTCGCCTGCTTATCTCGAGCGCTAGTTTGGTTGCATCTAGTGTGCTGGCTTGATCATGTGGTATCCGTTAGAGAAAGGACTAAGAGCATTTTGATGTTAGCTCAGATGCATGTACAGTAGCCTCAACTTCAGATGCTAGAACTGCTCCTCCTGGTAGTTCCTCCTTGACCTGACAGTGAGGATTATTGTTTAAAAGCAAGCCAACAGAGGCTGACACAGCAGAAAGCCGTTCCCGCTCAGCACAGCATGGTGGTGATTCTCAAGTAGCAAAGCACCCACATGACCCCCCCCACCCTTTACATATATAGCTCCATGTGTCACACAGATGACAGTCTTCGAGTAGCATTCTAGATTTATGTAGTCTTTGTTTGAAACTTTGAAGTGATTAAGTGCAAATGTACATCTTTAGCTGGGCGAGACCCTTAGAAAAGCAACAACTCTGTCCCCTCTGTGCAGCATGATTGCTCCACAGAGGAGGATAATTCTTTCCAGCTCCCTCCTGCTCTGCTTCAGGAATGCCTCCCTCCTCCAGTCACTAAATGGTTTTCATCTGGAGGAGGTGGATAGGCTTCGCTAATCGGGAGCGATCGTTTGGTCTGTCCTGGTCAATAACCGAACGTTGGAGATAGGGACTTTGATGTAGGCCGTCGTCTGTTTCTGTCTGACTGCATGTCCACGGTTCAGGGGTTCTGTTAAAGTTACTTGACCTTGACCTCCTAGATTCCCTCTCAAAATATCTCTGGCTGAGCAGCGGGTCCTTATAAGGAGTGAAGGGTGTGTTTATTTAATGATCCTCTGAGTTTGAAAGTAGCTCAATCAATTGGAAGTGACATGTTTAGAGGAAAGGAATGTTTTGGAGATTACATCATTTTTTGATTACAGGTGGATAGGCCATGGGAGACGCACTGCAGTCTATTTTTACTTGTTTGAGATTATACATTCGTACTGTAGCTAACAGGCAGTGTGTGCACCAGGGGTTCAAGGGTAGAGCTCCACAGCGCTGAAGGAGTTGGGGGTCAGATTTTCCTACTCCTCTAATCTAAACAGAACATCCCCACCAGTGCTCTTGACTAGACTGCACTCTTACCAGCCCAGATGTTTAACCCTTGCAACCCTTACAAGCTCCAAGCCAAACCTATGCAAGCTTGCCTTCAATGACTTCATTGTCTCTACATGTAAAATTTGTTTTTTATTGCCTGTAACATTCTGGGGTGATTTTCTAGAATAGAAGAATATTGCTAAATTGTTGACCTATTTCTTGTACAGTCTATTGTAGTATATCCCACTCATTTATAAATCAGATTTTCTGATGAAAGATTGTGAAACCTTGTTAATGAAAGATGGGGTGTTGGTTATGTTGGTTGGATTCCTGCACAGGGTAAAGTTCCAGAGGGAAATTGGCTGGTTTGGTTGGTTATTAGAATGTTAAAGTGGCCTAATTGCCTTCCTATTAGATCCTCGTTTCTTTTTATTGACCCAAATCGCCTCTGGTAATTCCGTGATTATACTCGCTGATGAATTGCTTCCTTTCTGTTGTAAACAAAGCTTCCCTCGCAAACATGTCCTCAGTCTTCATGCCAAGCTGGCAGTCACCATCCTCCCGAGATGCCCTCTCAAGTTTCCTCTAATGCGATGTTGTCAGACCTGGGGGCTTTATCAGCACACACCAGCTCACTCTCTGTCACTGCAAAAGCCGGGAAGGAACTTTCTGGAACATCTCCAGATGGCACCAGTAAAAAGGAGAAGAAAACCTTGCGGAGCAGGAGGGCTAGTTTTGGCAGCTCCTTCAAAGACCTGCTGTTTGAAGCCGGGCCTCGTGGCGGTGTGTTTGTGTGTTCCCTGTCCCATTGTGAAGGCCTTTCAAGCTGTTGGCTGAATAGAATTTAGACATTTTGGTAATTTGGTGAAAGATTGATGCAACCAATGTGAGGAATCATATGGGGGGAGAGTCTTTCATCTGCACTATGTTCTCCCAAAGCTAGGTACCCTATCTTATGATTATGAATGTGCCAGTTTTGCACTTTGTACTGCCAATCTGTTGCGTTTATGTTCACCGTTGCACTGAAGTTTGTTATGCGGTGTTAATGTCAGAGCAATGTCTTTCCTCACTGAAACGAAATCCATAGGTTTGGCTGTGCAGCAATGAAATAAACTTGAACGTGAAAAAAACAGGTTAGATTTCACGATCTGCTCCGCCAGCTGTGATCTCGTCAAGCTATATGGCGATGCAGTGTAAAACTTGCATGACTTCTCCAGCCCCATTTCAGACAGAAGCCCTGTTGGAGATAGACATAGCGTGACAAGGAGTAAAACCCCGACCCAGGGGATGACTTCCAAAGATGCCTGTTGAAACGCTGAACCCGTTTGAAAAGCTCCAGGCTCACTCCAGGTGCAAAAGAGGAAGTTTAGCAGTAGATGGAGTCATACACAGCATTACGTCGACTAACCGTCTAGTGATATGAACACCCAGGGAATCCCCCAGCTGGAGAAGGAGCCATCATATAGTCACTGCACCATCTGATAAACTCCCCCCCGCCTCCAAAGTATATGGATATCCTATAGAGAGGCAGAGGCAGCTAATGTCTTGGACAGGTGTCTCTGGAAAAAGACTGCGGGTTTTAGGCAACTTGCAATGCTCTCAGGCGTTTTAAAGCCGCCTTCAGCTCCCTTTCTGGGTCATATGAGAATGTAATAAAACTGATTGAGGTGTGTCGGTCTTGTGCACTCCATATGGGGAATGTTATTGTCATGCTCTGACCATCTCCACTCTCTTGCTGCCTCATAGAGGAAGGAAGCCATAAGAGGAGGGAGTCTGTGAAGTGTAGGTTGTGGGTTAATGTAAATATACTGTAACAGGCATGGAGGGAACACTCAACATGTTGTTAATGGGCTTTTCTAGCAAAGGGTTTTACAAGTATGTCCACTGACAAGGACGTTCTTCCCCTAGGCATAGTATAAAATTAAGTTAGGCAGTGGGATACCGCAAACCATTGACCACACCGATTGTCTTAACTGCAATATATTTTTTCCATGCTCCAATTTCCCAAGATAAGCCAGAGTAATTGCTTGTTTGTAAGTCAAACTTCCAAGATGACCTTTTTGTGAAAATGTATTTATCCTTGAGGCTGAATAACGAGCGTTTTTTTTTTTTTTTTTGTAGTGCTGACCTGTACCATCTGCGGTGTTGCAGCCCCTGGGGTTTTTTCAAACACAAAAGCCTGACTCATCATCCGTGATCACTTTCTCTCCCTCGCTCTTTGCCAGAGTTTCTTCTTTTCTTCCCTCAAATTTGCATGTCCTCCTCTTGTTTAGAGCTGTTTTGTTTATCTCTATGAAGGAGAAAGCCAGTGTGTGACTCACCTCTGGCCTCCATCTGCATCCCCACCCCCGCCCCCACCCATGCTTGCTGCGGTTGTAAGCCCCCAATTGCCCCCGCCCAACCAAACACTCCTTTACCCACCCTGAGCACTGCCTCTTATCATTTCAAGTCTCTCTCAACAGAAGGCTTGACAAGAACTGAGTCCAATATTATGGATGATGTGGAACAAAAATGAGTAATGAATACAGTTTGGCAAGAAATATTTGTGTCTTGTGTTGATTAAATTCTCTGCTGTCTTGTTACAGATTCCTAACTTTTGATGTGATATTATCAGATCTGCATATTTTTTTTTTACTTTTCAGTGTTATCGCTGTATTTTAGCACTTCTATTTTAATTCCTGAGCAAACACAAACTAAACTACACTAACTTTATTTTTTTTGTTGCTCTTCAACCTTGCTCTTCCTCTGCCGTTACAGACAGCATAATAAGGGACAAGGACTTTGAGGTGATGATGCAGATTGACTGTGAAGTCACGGACACCAGGATCCTCCACATCAAGTCCTCCACCATCCCACCGCTGCTGCGGGTCAACCACACCGACGCCGTCTACCAGCCCTCCTCCACCGACAGCCAGGCCACGCCCCCCGTCGGCGTGCTCATGGGTTCTGCGTAAAGATCGCCATCGGCACGTACATTCTCTGTAACTCCACAACAACACAAATTGGTACAAACAGACAAGATTGAACTTCAAAGAAAAACCCTTTTTATCCTTAATATTTCTCATCTTTTTTTTATGGAGGCGGCGTATTTTAAAACTGGTGTACTTTATAATTCCAAACGAGTTCATCCATTTGTGATTTTTGATTTGGATGAATGTGGACTTGTCTTGGCTGGGGGGGGAAATACAGTCATTACAATACAAAGGTAGCGCAAGTTACAAGCCACATTCTTTTTCAGGTCTGATATCCGGAGGTATTCTGTAACCGGGCCAGACGCTAGCTCCTTGTGTGGTAACACTGACTTCTCCCCGTAACCCCAGACGCCCCACACAAGGGTAATTGCTTAGCGGCAGGGGGCAGAGCATTGAACCTTGAGTCACCCCATCATAACACAAATACTTCGACCCCATAGCAGCTCTCTTCAAGCCTGCACCTTCTTTTTTTGGTTGTTACTTTCTGGCCGAGCTGCAAAGCCAGAACTCGTCATAATTTTTAACTGAAAAATTGATTAGAAACCTAAGATTAGCCTCACTGGGACCTTGTACCTAACCGCACCCTTAATTAGAGGCTGAAAAACATTTTTTTTTGTGATCATCGATTTTCAGAGATACAGCAATTTCTGACTTTGTTGACTCTTATCTTACTTCTTTCTCTCATCTTGCTTTTTTCCCCCTTTAAATGAATCTTATTAAAGCCTTTGTTTCTCAAATAGTAAGAGATGGCAAATTCATTACTTGCGGCAATAGAGGCATACACTCAGGAAGTCAGGTAATCTGAAAGTTAGCAGTCTAACCACTATATTGTTGGTTCGGTTACCATTTATGTTTGGATTTTCATGTGCTTTGCTCTCAGCATTGTATTGATGAAGAATTTCAGCTCTTTAGTTTGTGGGGTCTTTTGTTTGCACTGTGCTTCACCTATATAAATTAATACATTCAGATGTGTATTTATTTGGATTATTATATAATAATTATGCCAACTTCTGTATTTGCATACAAACCACTCATCTCCACTGTCTATTGAAATGTCTACAAAAGAAACAAAGATTTATGGATTTTTATCAGATTTTTCTGTCATGGTTTTGCATTGGGGAACATTTTTTTTTCTAATTGGCTTGAGAAAAGTAGGAAGGAAGGTTAGTAATTCTCTTAATCTGTTGTGTTTTATCAGCTGAGCTCAAAAAGCCAGTACTTGGCTTCGGTAACCTTTGACAAGGTTAAAACCAGATATCAGCCCTGACCGCTCCGTCCACGGGCCTACTGCACTTTTATTGAAGTGCACTTAAACAAAAATGCTTGTATTGTAAATGTAGCCCACTGGAAATAATTTTCTAAACAATTGAGTGGTGAAGTTATATTGAATGATAGTATATAGTATGAATTTGTTTTACACTATTACATTTGCACTGTTAGTGCACAAACTGCCAAGTTAAGTTTTGGCTTTCATTCCCCTGATATTGATTTCATGTGACAGTAACCTTGTTTTTACTACCTGTAATTGAGGAAAAGGGATATTGGGAATTGTGATTGATCATTAGAAAAAAAGTCAGCAGTTAGTGGAGACCTTTTGCTTGCTTTGCTAACCAGCTGTTGTCTGTGTGGTAAAGCATTGTATATTTTTGTCTTATCTATCCCCCAAAGTGTAACTCTTTTGGCTGCATTATTGCACAAACAGTTATATTTTAGCTCAATTCCATAAAATTCTGATTGGAACAAAATTTGCCCTTCAGTTGTGTGTTTTAAGCCAGCAGCCGTTGTGTGTATGTGTGTGTTTTGGGTAATTTTGTTTTTCAGAGATATATTTGATTCAGAGCAATTTTAGCGTTTTGACTGTATCCCATAAGTATTCAGGGACAAATAGAGAATACAATTAAAAATTTAATGTGAGGTTTTCTGTTTTTTTGTATTACATATTCAAATATGAGTCAATAAAACACTGGATTTACTTTAAGTATACCTGTATGTGTGTCCTTTGGGTTTCTGGGACGGGTCCTCATGTTACTTAAAATATTTTGTTTTTGAAGCGGACATTTACCATAGGCTGAGGCTGCTCCCCCGGCTATTTTGTGCCACAGTAACTCGATTACAGGGTGGAATAATCATTCTGCACATTTCTATACTTGTGGGTGTCCTTTCTAGTCTTTTTTTCTCTATATCTGGTTGTCTTCGCCCTAGACAGTCTTCAGATTGGATTACCACTCACAGGAGGTAATTACAGCCACTTTGACTTCAACTGTGAATTAGCACAACAAAGGAGACATTTTCAGTTAGTATTTTCAGACCTTTATTGCAGTCTCTTCAAAACAGTACAATCTGATATGGAGGGAGTAAGTGCTTTTTCACAAGACAAAGGTCAACAGCTATCTGTGAAATTACCACAATGATATGACCACACAGAGGACCTATGGCATATGTACAAAGATGCAAAGAAAAATGTAATATAAAAATAAAAAAAATGTGTATAAAACAGAACATGGAATGACAATTTGTCCACAAAAAAATGACTATTTTATTGTTCAAGAGTATGCTTTTATGAATTGGTTCTTTCATGTGAATTAATTGTTAATAGCTTTATTTGACCCAGGCCTTGATGTGGACTTGCTCTGACATCTTTTCTACATTCACGTATCTCACAAGGCTTTATATTACAGTATTACAGTATATACAGTACAACGTGCTGTGTTGACTGAAGCGTCACTTTCACCGTTTAATTTGTTTCAGGTACAGAAAAAAAAAAAAAAAAAAACTTGTTGAGAGGAGAAGAAAAAAAAAAACAGCCAAAACATATTCCTAACCAAGACCGTTAGATTTATAAATGGTAATTCATCACAATATACTGATGGCCATGTGGATTGGTCTACAATCCACTTCAACTCATAGAATTACATCACCGCCAAACCGTTACTAGGGGTCTACATAGGCAAACTTAATGTTGTATGTGAGTTGATGTCCATTGTCCCACGCAAACAGCACCCCCTCTTTGGGGTTGTAGTCAATCTGTGTGATGTAGGTATAGTTGTTGGTGAAGGGCATTCTGGGAATCATCTGAGTGTTGGTGTGCGTGTCGAAGGCGTATGCCAGGTTGGCGTCCTTCTGGTTGTAGCTGTCAACAGCGTACAGGACGCCGCACACGATGAAGCAGTTCCCGTAGTGGTTCC
The DNA here is from genome assembly GCF_046629955.1 of Centroberyx affinis. Classification (NCBI taxonomy): domain Eukaryota; kingdom Metazoa; phylum Chordata; class Actinopteri; order Beryciformes; family Berycidae; genus Centroberyx; species Centroberyx affinis. Next base: position 94,359 of record NW_027282789.1, read on the forward strand.
TCCTGAGCCCGGTCCTCCAGGTGGTCTCCCTCTGCGTGCTCAGGTCCGACGGGTTCAGCCGCGTCAGAACGATCACCTCCTGCAAGAAGCCCTCGTCGTCCAGCGCCGGGTAGATGATCCACAGGCCGCTCTCGTCCACGGCGAAGTCGACGTCGGAGTGGCCGCGCCACTCCCACGGCGTCGACGACTCCTCGAACACGGCGTCGTGCAGCATGGTCCAGGCCGCCACGTAGCGCCGCCGCAGGTCGAACTTGATGATGTCACGGGAGAAGGCGCGGTTGTAGTAGAAGGCCCCGTCGTAAACCACGTGGCCCGTGCCGATCCAGTTGTACGGCAGCTTGTAGGAGTTGGTGAAACGGCCTAGCGAGGAATGGAGGGGCGATTCAGCAAAAGCACAAGAAAAACTGATTCAACAAACTGGATACTCAGCATAGTGTATTTTTACTTATTTTCTTTACATAAAATCTCAAAAGAGTCCTATTCCCTGATTTCTACTTTAAAAAATGGATGCCTTACTTTTTTTTATACATATACTGTATATTGTTTTTATGTTAAATGTGACCTACAGGAGCAAACCACCAATGCCAATACCAAGTCCAATTCCCTGTATGCGCAAACTTACTGATTCTTTAATGCTTTTTTCTAAGTAATTTTGTGAATGGTGTGGCCGTCGGCTCTTACCTTGTTTGAAGACCTCCATGTTGCGAAACTCCAGGAGGTTGTTTCCATAATAGTAGTTGGTGACATAAATTTTGTCGTCATTAGCCTTTGGATCCTTCATCCACGCTCCCTCATTCCTGCCGTAGGTGTTGTGAGTTACTGGCTCTGAGATGGTTGCCAAAGTGTCCTTACACTCCCCTGTGAAAGACCCAAACAGTTATGAGAGAGGATTTAGTCACAATTTAACATTATCCAGACCTACGTCAAGTAGTGTCTGCAAATGATTATTAGCATTTGTTTTAATCAGCCTGAATCACGGAATGGGTGGGGTTGCCACATAGGGCAGGGCAATGAATTACAAAAAGTTTAGAAATTCATAGAAACGTGTATAAACATCAATTTAGTTTACTCTTTTTCTGACTGACAACTTACCTGCCTACAGACATTGTTAACTTGTTTCAACCCCACCCATCTGGTACTTCAAGCATGTCAAAGCAAACATTCTTGAAGCATAGTGGTAATCTGTGAGGTCTCTGGGTTTTTGGGGTTTTTTTTGGCAGCATCTTTGGTGCTGTCAACCTGTCAATCAAACAGTGTGTCCAGTACTGTGACGGCTTTTTCCTTGGATTGTCTATTGATGCAGTTTGAGTTTCTGTAGGCAGCGCTCTTTTCTTTGTCTGTTCAGCCATGCTGGCTATCGCTGCTCATGCTAACTACCCAGTTCTTCTTCTATTTATTCCAAACAAACCGCTGTTGCTGCGGCCAGAAACGAAACCACATCACATCACAGGGTTTTTCATGTATGTGTTTAGAACAGCAAATATTGAAGCTTTCATGAACTGGGTATCGGTTGAATCACCATACCAATCAGCGATAGAGAGTAGCAAAATAAAAACATACTTGTATGAAAATGTCTGGGATTATTACTCTAAGAATCATTTCAAACTATTTCACCTGACATGCATTGGGCTGAAAGATGATGAAAAGAACTCACACACTGGCTATAAAAGGAATAATCCAAAATAGAGAATTACTGATGCAAAAAATCAGCATGTTATTTACATAACATGCTAAAGTGCACAAGAGCACATGCACTTAGCCAGTTCTTTTCATTATCTTTCAGCCCATATGCTTTTTGGGACCTACACATCTGAAGCATACTTCTTTTTTGGACTATTTATAAAGAGCGCAAACTACTCCACATAGACTCCACCTGACATACACTCCCATTCTTCCCCTCATCCAACACAAAATAGTCAACCATCGCTACTGACAAACTAACTTACCAAGCTTCTTTTGAGTTGGTTCTTCATGCCTTTGCATTGGCTCCTCTAGTTCTGGTGGCCCCTCCTCCTCTTCCTCTTCCCAGCTGATTCTGTACTTCCGTTTGACTGGGGCGGTCTGTCTGGTGGTGGTGGTGGTGGTGGTGGTGGTGGTTGAAGTAGTGGTGGTCATAGGTGTGGTGAAAGGTGGAGAGGTATGGGGAGATGAAGTGTCCGGTCTTTGTGTGGTAGGAGACATAGTCAACCCAGAGAAGGAGGTGGATTCGGTTTCTTGCTCTGGTGCTGCTGCCGTGTTAGTTGTAATGGCGGCCGGTGTGGAGGGAGCTGTCGTGGGGTTTACCGGTGCCGAGGTCGGGGCGACACGTGTTGTGATGGTTGTAGTGGCCATTGTGCTAGTGCTTGAATCCCCCATGGTTAAGCTTGGTGTGCTGGGATTAGCTGCAGTAGTGCCAGCTATGGTTTGCATTTTGTCTTTCACTTCCATGGTCGAGGTTTCCATCACGGCGATTGGTGTCTTAGTGGTTGTGAATGCTGTCAGGGTTTGCTTTGCGGCTGCCGTTTGAGTGGCCATGGCTGTGTTCATGGTGGTTTTGATTGGTTCCTTTGTGGTGACGCTTTGGGATGTACTGGATGGTTTGGCCGTTATGGGGAGCAGCCATTTGGCGGCTCTGGTAATGATTCGACCGGTAGTCTGATCTACAGTTGAATCAGTGTCTGTGGTCCTGCTTCTCTGCGTGGTTGCTGATGGTCCTGCGGTGATGCTTCCCACTGTGGATGTGGTGGTCCTCACATCTGTGGACACTTGCTCTGAGGTCGTTGCCATGGCATCGGTGGACTCATCCAGAGTTCTCGGGGCAGGTTCTGTTCCTTTAGGCTCTGCTGATTGGCTGGTCTTCTTGGCGTCGCCCACAGGACCTGTTGTCTCTGGTCGAGATGCTCTTGGTGCCGCCCTCACCCTGGATCTGGGAGGAGGGGCTCTGTGTTGGAGAAGGTGCTCCTCGACGAAGAGGTTGATGGGGCCGTCGCCACTGAATCCATGATACTCAAAAACTGAAGAGGGAGAGGAAAACATCTGGTGAAATACTCTGACATTCTGATCAGTGCTACGGGATAATGTTGGTCGACAGAAAGTGGCAGCATACACTGAATAAAAAAAGATGTAAAGCCAAGAAGTTTGTACAGTAAGTCATCCCTGACCACAGAATCACAGAGGGAGTTCCTATAGCTCCACCACACACAGACTGCAGTGAACTAGATTAGACAGACAGCTGAGGTCAGCGCTGTGCTTTGCATGGATATCTTTCAATGTTCTGACATCCCACAACATCAATGTAATTATTATAAATTAAAAGCAATTTTCTCTGTTAGCAGTTAGGACATATTTAAGAAAAAGCTGAAGACGTACCTTTTTAAGCTTTTTAGAGCACCTCTTGTTTCTGTGAATTATCTGATTATATTTTTAGCTCTTATCTATTTTGCTGCTTTATCTATATTTTATATTTCTTTTGAATTGTTTTTTGTGTATGTTTTCTTGTTTTTTTGTATCTTTGTTTATCTCAGTGACATATGACTGTTTCAAATGCGTACTATTATGGTCTATCTTATCTGCACTCTTTTTTATAATCTCTGTGTGAAGCATCATGGATTTCATTCTTTGCACAAACTATGCTATATAAATAAAGATTGATTAAGTGATCGGTTTATTGATTTGCAACAAACTGTTGGCAACTTGCCAGGCTTCCTCAGTCAGGGTTTGGACTTACAGTTTTCACCAGGCTCCCCGTCATCAGCCACCATCGGATCAGGTTCAGATTTATAAAAAGTCATTCCTCTGATGATCATGCCATTGGGGCCGGTCTTCACCGTCTGAGAAGTCGCCTTGTTAGTCACTTGTTGGGGCGTCACCTGAGGGCTCGCCTGCATGGTCTGGGCAGGAGCATCCATCTTGAGGAAGGACTCCTGTTCCCCAACAAACTTCTCCTCATACTTCTCCTGTGAGTGGGCAGAAAAAGACACACAACTTTCATTAGTCAAAGAAATAAACTATGCAGTGGGGTTAGACTGATACATCGGTTTGCCAATATATTTGGTCGATATTTACCTTTTGTTAAATATCAGATATCGGTCAATCATGTGATCCACTGCTGATATGATAAGAGATTCCTCCCTGACTACAGCTATATAACAACAGTCAACACAATTTATTTGCTTTAATTGGTCAATAATGTTGTGTAAATTAATTCATCATTTAAAGGTTGTAATGTATCCCGGAGTTTCCCCACCATTGAATAGGTGTGTGTGTGTCGGGGGGGTGGGGGGGGGGCAACCTGACTTTAAGAGCTGCTAACTTTAAAATAATGTAATTACTCTGAGTTTCAATGGAGAGAGAGAGTTTAGGGAGTTTGAAGACTTTCAGTGCCGCATGATGGTCTAAATACTGTTTCCCAGGCTTTCCCTTAAATTCTGGGGGTAAAATGGGGGTGGCATGAAAATTGAAAAAGATATTTTAAAGAAGATATTGAAAGATATTGAATATCGACAGCTTCAATACAAGAATGTTGGCATCGGCCATCAAAACCCCATAGCAGTCAAACCCTACTGTGCAGTGCCCTATTAAACATGCTTTTGGCAAACGCATATCAGTTCTGTCTGGACTGTTTTGACTCCTATTTTTCCATGTTTTGGCAATTCTCTGAGTTTGGATTGAGAAGTGAGGAAAAGTGAGACTGACCACTCAGAAAGCCTCTTGCGAAACATAACTGATATATTGAATCATTTGCATACTACATCCAGGTCCACCCAACACTGCTGGACAAGATCACCAGTTCGGATTGAGACTGTCATGGATCAGCGCCCGCCGGTGCGAGGCGTTAGCTGCAGACAGTCACTGGTCTGAGGTCTGCTAATGTCCACTCTGATGTGAAAAATCCACTGGGCCTGCCAAACCTTCCAATTACCTCAATAATTCTTGATAATTATACATTCTTGGTGCTCAGTCCTGCAGTCGATGATTTTATGAAGGACAGAGGTACGGAAAGAACACATCATTGTTCATTTGGTTTTGAAGGAAAACAACACAAGACTTAATAACACTTGACCACACAGAGCTGCAACATGTGGCTTCAATCACTTCCTTTCTGTTGGTTTGTTACTTAAAATGCTGTTGAGTTATACAGATCCCTGCATTTAAGAAAGAAAATTTCAGGATTTGCTATGCAATGTGACAATAAGGAGAGGATCATACCACATCAAGGGATGCAGCATAGGATAGAACCACCTAGTCTTAGTTTACCCACGTTTTTATTTGTGAAAGAAGAGTTTACCAATCTTTTTAAGCTGATACAAGTCTTAGTCATATCAGTTTATGGGATTTGTTACAGTAAGTTGTATCATTCTAATGTAATTTACATGAAAATAGAGTGTTTTCAAGACTTACTGACTGGCATTCATAAATTAGCCACTTTCTTTACCTCCACATTAATGACCCTATCTGTCACAGTGTGATTAGTCACACAATGTCCTTCTTACCTCTAGGTTTTGAAATGCTGCTGCCTTGTTACTCAGCTCACTGAGTCTTTTCTTCTTCTCCTGACGTAGCTGGCCGGAAGAGGTGGGCGGGCTTTCTGTCACCTCTAGCCGGATAGGAGGGCTCTTCTGGGGCCCTACCTCATCCGTGGTGTGGTTCAGAGTCACCACCTTCATGCATTCATGGACACAGCATGATATTACAGTATGTTGTGGAAAATAGACCGCTGTACTGATTGGCAGTCGTAATACATGACATGCACTAACCAGTTTTCACAAGTTGGCTATATATAGTAAGGAGTCAATATAGGCATAAAGCTGTAATTGGTGTTAAATAAGTTATACACTGCATTTTTGCTGAAAGACCAAAAAATCTGTTTCCCTGCCCCATAATACAAGGTCAGTTCAGCTCATTATTGAAGAACAGGTTAATGCTTCAGGCAGATATTAACTTCCACATGTGATGGAAAGCCTGGACCCACCTCCCAGCTCTGTGCAGGGCAGTTGGCTGAGGAAGTCAGCATAATTGAACCTCTAATAAAGTGGATAATTGTCCCAGGGAGAGTGTTTCATTGCACCCATGGGTACCCGCTGACTCCAGAGGCCATTTCTGGCTTCCCTACTTAAATGGCCAATAGTCCTGCAATTTACAACATAAACACAGTGAGTGGCCTGGGATTTCAATTCTGGTTTTATTCAAGTGGGAGGTGATTAGCAGACCAGAGAAATCACTATGTGCCAATGCATTTGTCTATTCTGCCTAATCTACCCCAATTCTGGCCTAAATTCTATACAAATGATTTGTGCACACGTTCTACATGTTTGCATTAGAGTCTCCTGCATTACCTTTTCAATGTTTTCCACACGATCGAGGAGCTTATTGGTAACGGAGTGCAGCTTCAGTAGATCCATGCCGTAGAAGGATCCCTCCAGCAGCTCAAGGATGGTGGAAAGCTAGAATGATCAAGTGGATTCCGTCAAAAAGTTTTACCAATTCAAGACATGCCATCAGCAAAATATCCCCAGCCCATCCAAACTTTGTGTGAAAGTATCCAGCTTCTCTGTAGTTGTGGATAAAGTGTGGGGCTATCCTTGAATTTCATAAAATGTGGTTTGCATGCCCCCACTGATCCAAGCGCCCCCTCCACCTCCATGAGAAATGGTTATCATGTGCATGGAGGCATTTGTAGGGATGATGGAGAGGATGACACTTCACCTTGACATTCTCTTTTCCAGCTTCCCTAAGTCTTTTCAGCCTGAACTCCCCCTCGCATGGGTTGACCGCTGACGGAGGAGCGATGCAGGCGCACTTGCACTCCGGTCCGGACGTGATAGTCTCCACAGTGAAGAAGTCCTGCGCAGTCGCGCTCCCTTCTTCTATCCGCCGGCAGGCGCTCCTGCTCAGGGGTCTGACAACACATTTACACCGACAGTCAGAGCCTTCCGAGAGGGCTTTCACTTTGTCATAATCACCCAGCAGCTACAAAGAGAAGAGGACGGATGTATTTTCCACCACATACAATCAGAAATGTTTGAATTACGCATGATTACAATATGATAAAATGTCCACATAAAACAGGTGAAGTGAACAAACAACAAAGAAAAGTTTTATCCTACCTTAGAGAGGATATTCTCCTGGCCATCTATCTCCTCCTGCAGACTGTCATTTTGCTCTAATTTATTATCAGGTTGTGTCCCACGTTCTGCAGTCCAGTTCTTTGGCGCAGCAGAACACAGTGCAAAAAAAGCACAGCATATTACGCACAGAATGCATATTTTATCCATATTGTGAGGCTCGCAGAGCGTCCAAAAAGTGAATTAAATTTGTCTATTTGCTAGCAGGCACATCCTGTCACTAATTAATTTAGCTGCCTAGATCATTTCATATCCTGTTTTGCCTACGAAACTAGACAAGTATATTCAAAAATGTCATCAGATGACGAGATTAAGATATACAGCGCGCTGTCATCTTTTTATGGTAATGATGAAAGTAAGTTGAGGTCTAGAGGAAAACACTGCGCTCAGGCTGAGAGCAGGCGCTTTCTGCCCAGACTGCATCTGCTGCTGCTGACAGGAGGCGGACTGACGACACTGGCGAGGAGGAGCTGAGCCTCTTCAAGTGCCTTCTCTGCTCCACATGATGTGAGGCTCAGCTATTAGAGGCACTACAGCATGAGACCTTTGGTTCACACTATTATTTTCATTTGACACATTTCGTTAAGGTTGAAAAATCCACATAAAACTTCAAGCTAATCCTCATTTATTTAAGATTAAATTCACTGCAATTTAACTCACTTACTGTACCTGAAAGTCAGTTATAATGCATATTCATAAATCTAATACAAATCAGCAGCATGTCGCATCTGGGATAATACGACATACTGTTCAGGCGCTTTACCAATAGAAACTGGAGTTGCAGCCCGGTGTTGAAGTTTTGGTTTGAAGTAGCCTATGGTTTTGCTGCCCTCTAGCAGCAAAAACATGTTTATCAATGACAGTAAATCAAGCAGAACACTTCCAGTTACAAGTTTATTTTAAGGCACATTTCATTGATGCACATATCAAAACCATGTCCACCATGGTGACCCACGTATTACTGACATGATCATTTAACACATAAAAACCCGGAATATGTAAAGTTATATAAAGGTACATGGTGCCATAGGATTCTGAATTGCAGAAAAAATAAGAAATTATCACAAAAAAAGCATATATCCTGTGTTGTGATACCAAAAGAATAGTGCTGTCTTGTAACTCTTTATGATCAATATCATCCATAGGAGAACAAGTCTAACATTCAAATATCTTTTTAAGATTATAAGTAAAAATCACAGCAGTTATCATCGAAATTCTAAAATCAAAATCCACATTAACACCCAGTCGAATCAGGTTCTGTTTTCTTTTTTGAAATTTTATCACAAGACTAAAAGAGTAAAGTGCCAGAGCCAACCTAATTATATCCACATTTTTTACAAATAGATATCTTAGTGCATGATGTTGCTCTTCAGTGTCTTCTTTCTGTTGGACTTTGGAGAAACCTTCAAGCTTAAATCCACTGCAGCTACGCTCAGGATGACAATAAAAGCCCTGTGAAGGATTTGATGGACAGGAAATAGTTTGGTGCCTCGAGTAGAAGTTCAAAGAAGGGTGTGGGTCTCTTCATGTTCCTTAACACCCTCCATGTTCTTTCTCAGCTGCCACAGGCAGGATGAGGTGAGAGATGCGGCTCCACAGTCCGCTGTACTTGTCAAGGTCCATGCTGTCGAAAGCGATGCGGTGGCCGGAGGAGAGGAACTTGTTCTGCAGTTGGTCGTCCACCATCTCCTCCACAGCACTCAAACCAAGCTGGGTATGAAGCTCCTCTTCTCCCCCCAGCAGCACAGTGAAGATCAGAGAGGTCTTCTTGTAGGCAGCGTTCTCGTGGTCGCAGTAGCGATAGAAGATGAGGGTGGAGCCGGGAGGCAGCTCCTCGAAGCGGTGGATGACAGCCACGGGCTTGTCCCCTTCGAAGGCCGCCCGCAGCTGGCGATCGATGTCCAGCTTGACCTGGTCGCTGTCCTGGCTGGCTTTACTGGCCCCGTCGATGTGGAGAACAGAGGCGTTCAGGGCGGCAGAGAAGGCGGAGGCCAGGCCCTGGGCCAGGCAGTGCAGTGTCCTCTCAGCCCTGCGGCCGGCAGTCAGGATCAGGCTGACTGGCTCTGTGGGCTGGGCTGTCTGGAGGTGCCTCGCCAAGTGAATCTTACTCCTCCTCCACAGCTCAGGGTGCTGGTTTGGGAACCGAGTCTTCACCATTTCCAGCTCTCTGAGGAAGATGTCGACTTTCCGCACGTCCGTCTTCTCAGGCGGAGACTCACAGTGGAGGAGATGGTGCACCAGGATGGAAGAAAGTGCCACTATGCAGACTATCCAGTATTTTGCATTTCCTACGGAGAACATTAGACACAGATGCAGGCAGGTTGTCTCAATCAATACTTTGTACAATCATTCATGAGTCATTTATAACATGTATTCAATAATGGAAACATACCCACGCACACAAACACACAGTTATAGAATAACTTGAAGTGATCCTCAATTTATTAAGTCTTAAATCAATATGCTGTTCTTTACAAAAAACACTGAAAAAATTACGTCTCGGCTAAGTTTGTTGTTTTCACTACAAATCATCTGCTTGTCTACTAATCATCTACTGGTCACTGTAACCCCAAAATAACAGTTTACACAAGAAAAGCTCAAAGTATATGAGGCAAAGGTGACAGGGTTACCTCCGAGAATTCCAGTCCCCTCTGGAGCTGCGGGTTCGGTAGCCTTCTCTTCAGTGGTAGGGCCAAGGGTCTCGGCTTCATCCCTTCTCTGTTTAACTCTCTCTTCCTCCTCTTTCTGGGGATATGGCTTCAGCGGGGAGCTTGTGTTATACTTAACTTTCACTCCTCTTCCATCTGGCCAACGGGAGAAAAAAATAATCAGGTCACTACAAAACAGAAAGATTGAAGAGAAAGAAACTGTATTGTGCCATGTAAGCCTCACCCTCTCCAGTTCCAGTGTTTATGTCCTTTATATCTAGGGGTTTGTAATAAAGTCTAGCGTTGCTTCTATCTACTTCGTCATCCGTTGTGTCCTTCGGGGTTTGTGCAGGGCTTGTTTCTGCTGCTTTCGTCTCCCCACTGTGGTCTTCTTCTGAGGGAAATGGTAAAGAATATTTTGACTTCCACGACAAGTCAAACATTACTTAGACAGTTGACTCTACATGTGTATTTTAAGTGCATCCAGTGCAATGAGAATTGCATTCCCACTCTCACAGTACTGTTTAACAATGGGCATGTTAATGTAAAGTGAGCTATCCAGGGTCAAAAAAATCCGACGCAAGCTTGGAGCTCCACCAAGGTGCATGAATCAAAAAGAGACAAAAAAAAAAATCTATTCTTGGGGAACAATTTGACAAAACTTTAATATTAAAACCCAGCATGCTGACAAAGGCTACTGCAGCCAAAACGCACTGGTTTAATATTAAAGCTTTGTCAACTTGTTCCCCAAGAATTCCTAATGAAATACTATAACTGTCAGCGTTGTGGAAATATGACCAATGCCCTTTGAGAAACCATCCTCTAAAGTGGACAAAAGTGAGGGAGCCTGTCTGGGGGATCGAGTAAGGCAAAGACTGAAGCAGGAGAGGGAGAGAGACGTCCATGTTAATATCCCTTGGCTTGTACCTCCTATTTGGCTTAAAATGTTATCTGTGGAATTTGAAATATTTAATGATTTTGGCAGCAGGCATTTTTTAAGAACTGACCAAAGCAACAATTGTACCATGAATGTTAGATGCTTCCACTTAAAACATGATGAACACAGTTACGAACACAGTTCCAGAGGCGTCAACTCTCAGAATCTTTTATCAATTGTCTGCACATCACTCTCAGATAAGAAGAGATCTTACACTCCCACCTCCGACCTAGCTGTCAGGTTTGGACTTTTGAATGTTAGATCTCTCTCTAACAAGTCTTTTATCTGTCATGATTTTATTAACTCTTTTAATTTAGATTTTTTTATGATTACTGAAACTTGGTTGAGTCTAGGTGATTTCACTCCATTGATTGAAGCTACACCCCCTGGTTTTATTCATTTCCATCAACCCAGACTATCTGGTCGTGGTGGTGGGGTAGCTGTTATTCACAAAAATCATATAAAATGTTCCCCCATCTGTAATGGCACTTTTCACACTTTTGAATCACTGAGTTTCCTAGTAAATGGTAAGGCTCCCTTGCTATGTGTCCTAGTCTACAGACCCCCTAAACTGAACCAAGATTTCATCCAGGAATTGTCGGACCTTCTGTCTCTCATTGTGCCTAAATACGACAGAATTTTAATACTTGGTGATTTTAACATCCATGTGTGTTGCCCATCACATGCACTTGTCACTGATTTTATGCTGCTTATTGAGTCTTTTAACCTTATTCAATTTGTTACTGAGCCTACTCATGTAAAGGGTCATACTCTTGACCTTGTACTATCATCTGGCTTGCCTCTAAATAATCTTGAGATAAAGGATATGTGTGTGTCTGACCACAAGGCAATTGTATTTGATGCTCCACTATTTCCTTCTACCTCAAAGCCATCCTCTCCCCTCAGCTCTCGCATTTTTAATGCAACCTCTGCTACCAGATTCTCTGAGGCTTTCCTGGCAACTCACAGTGATATATTTGTCATGACTTCCCACAGTCACACTGATGAGCTAGTTACTCACTTTAATCAAACCTGTTTGGCAGTACTGGATTCCATTGCTCCTCTCAAAAACAGGAAGTCAAAACCTTGAGCTCTTCCATGGCTCAATGATACAACTCGGGCCTCTCTAAGAGAATGTAGAAAAGCTGAGCGAAAATGGATGATCGGCTGGCGGGTTGTGGAGACGGGTGCTGTCTCTGCTGGGTTGGCCGGTGCAGTCGGCCGGTCTGGGTCCTGACGGGCTTTTGTGGGGGCGGCTTGATCGTGGGGTCCGTGGGGGATGCCCTGTGGGCCGTTTGCGCCGGTGGCGGGTCCTGCAGGGGGCGTGGGGCGGGGCTTTGCCGGGTGTCCTGGGGGCATGGTGGCTGGAGTGCCTGGGGGTCTGCGGGGCTGTCGCTGCTGCGCATGGGGGGTTCCTTGATGGGCGGGGGGTTTGGGGAGTGGAGCAGTCATTTGGAGTGGTGGTATTGGTTTGTGGCATTGTCGGTGTCTCGGCTGTGTTTCTGATCGGTTTGGTGCTGCCCTGGTGGATTGGGGTATCGGTCTCTTTCGGGGGCATGGAGGGTTCTCGCTGGCTCCAGACTCTTGAACGGTAGTGTTGCCTACTTGTACCTGTATGTCCATTTTATTGCCTTTTTGTGTTTTGGCACACACTTTTATTTAGAGTTCCATCTGTTTTAATTGTATCTCTGTTTCTTTGTTTTAGTTGCACCTGTTTATCTCCTGTATTACCTTTTATTCCTATTTTTTATTTTTTATAATTTCTTTTCGGCACACACTTTTATGTAAAGTTCGATCTGTTTTTAATTGTATCTCTGTTGGTTTGTGTTTTTTTAGTTGTACCTGTCTACATCATATTTTACTTTTTATGCCTATTTTCTTTTATTGCTGCTGTTGGATTTTACTGTATGTAAAGCACTTTGTAAACATTGTTTTTAGAAAAGTGCTATACAAATAAAGTTATTATTATTATTATTATTATTATAATAAATTAAAATAATCATCCAAAAAATTGCACTCTGGTTTGAAATCCATAACAAGCTTTTCCTGACTAACTTAAAAATCATTGCACTGGATCTTTAAAAGCTGTAAAGTAAGTAACAGTGAATAATAATGTACTGACAACTCAACTGTAAGAGCCAGATTAGAAAACTCACTGGAAAACTCATCAGGTTTCACGGTTGGCTCCTTGTTCCTTGATGTCTCTCCACTGTTATCACCATGACTTCTGTCATCATCCTGAGTGGCGCAGTTCTTCCCCAGATTAGGTTTGCTGTCCAAAAGTAGACTTGTTGGTCCTCCTGAGGAAGGTTTCATCTCCTCTTCAGGTTGATCATGGTCTGTAGGAAACAGAGAAATCCAGAGTCATGTAAATGATAGTCTGACCAGACTGATGTTTAATTTCCCAAACACCTACTTCTACTTCCATTCCAGAGCTGGTATACAGTCATGTCCAATTTTTGAGTTTTCCCAACATACCTTTGCAGCTGACACATTACAAAACAGTTACGATATAAGACTGACAACAGTACATACAGTGCAGGGACAAGACATACTGTGTGACAGTGGACGAAAGATAAACACACTACAAATATACATTCAAGGTTGAAGAATCATATTCTGTAACCTACCCACTGAGCAATTTTACGTTGATTAGACGTTTAAAACACGTCTAAATGGCCATAGCCGTCTAGGCTAAATTAAGTTTAAATGGGGTTGAAAAGTGAAAGTTTATTAGATGTCTATACATAGACAATATTATCCTAGGCTATATGAGAGCTACGCATAGACGCAATGTTGAAATTACTTCTTGTGCTCAGATAATTATCTTGTAGGCTAGTCTACAGGACTTCTCTGGTGCATATTTTTGGTATTTACAGATGTTTATTCATTGTAATAATATATTTACTGCTTGGTCTAAAATAGGTCTATACATAGCCGCAATGACCCTGGGCTATATGAGAGCTAAAGCATAGAAGCAACGTTGAAATCACGTCTTTTGCTCAGTGGGTATGTGGTTGCAACAGGGGCAAGCTAATCTACGCACAAGACAATAACCATCAATGCTGGACTTGTGAAGACCGCATTGGACAGTGACTGGTTGAAAAAATACACACAATGCATGTTTTCTCGCCTCCTCTACTTTACAATGCCTTCAGCCAGACCATACTCTTGTACTGACCCAGCAGTAAAGAAAAGGGTAGGCAATTATCTGGTAATGTAAGACTATGTATGCTAAATGATGGAAATAGAACTTTGGCATTAATTTTTCTCACTTTCAATCTGCTCCATGTTTTGAGTGTTGTCCCTTTCAGTGTCTTTGTTTGTGGATGTAGACAGTGGAACTGAATCTGTAACTGTGAAACACAAACCATAATGGAGAAACATAGATGCAGAAACACATTCTGCCAAGTCACACTGCATTGAAAACTGCTGGCACTGCTTGAATGCCAGAATGGTTAATAATATTATTTACCTTTTGAGCGCTCTTCTGTTGTATTCTGATCAGAGTCCAGCTCTTTCTGTTTGTGCTCATCACTCAAGCTGGTGGAGAGTGTTTCTCCTGCCCTGACATCTGATTTAAAATAAAGAAAAAATTGATTAAATTATAGTTGTTGATGTTTTGTAAATACGCTGGTCATTACAAAATAAGGGTCATCATCTGGCCTTTGGCTGTAGCATTTTAGTACCTGTCGTGTTTGACAGTAGGCATTTTTTAAGAACTGACCAAAGCAACAATTGTACCATGAATGTTAGATGCTCCCACTTAAAACATGATGAACACCAAAAATGTGCAGTGCTACGCATGTTGACAGGGCCACGCCCCCTCTATTGGCTGAGCACAGAAAAAGGGGCACAAAAGCAGTTATAATAAATTAAAATAATCATCCAAAAAATTGCACTCCTCTGGTTTGAAATCCATAACAAGCTTTTCCTGACTAACTTAAAAATCATTGCACTGGATCTTTAAAAGCTGTAAAGTAATACAGTGAATAATAATGTACTGACGACTCAACTGTAAGAGCCAGATTAGAAAACTCACTGGAAAACTCATCAGGTTTCACGGTTGGCTCCTTGTTCCTTGGCGTCTCTCTACTGTTATCACCATGACTTCTGTCATCATCCTGAGTGGCGCAGTTCTTCCCCACGTTAGGCTTGCTGTCCAAAAGTAGACTTGTTGGTCCTCCTGAGGAAGGTTTCATCTCCTCTTCAGGTTGATCATGGTCTGTAGGAAACGGAGAAATCCAGAGTCATGTAAATGATAGTCTGACCAGACTGATGTTTAATTTCCCAAACACCTACTTCTACTTCCATTCCAGAGCTGGTATACAGTCATGTCCAATTTTTGAGTTTTCCCAACATACCTTTGCAGCTGACACATTACAAAACAGTTACAATATAAGACTGACAACAGTACATACAGTGCAGGGAGAAGACATACTGTGTGACAGTGGACTAAACATAAACACACTACAAATATACAGTGAAACACAAACCATAATGGAGAAACGTAGATGCAGAAACACATTCTGCCAAGTCACACTGCATTGAAAACTGCTGGCACGGCTTGAATGCCAGAATGGTTAATAATATTATTTACCTTTTGAGCGCTCTTCTGTTGTATTCTGATCAGAGTCCGGCTCTTTCTGTTTGTGCTCATCACTCAAGTTGGTGGAGAGTGTTTCTCCTGCCTTGACAACTGATTTAAAATAAAGAAAAAATGCATTAAATTATAGTTGTTGATGTTTTGTAAATACGCTGGTCATTACAAAATAAGGGTCATCATCTGGCCTTTGGCTGTAGCATGTACCTGTCGTGTACTGGGGGACGGTGTCTGTGTCTTGCTCTGCCATTTGTTTGGGTTGTGGCAACTCAAGACGGTTAACTGGATTTCAGGGCCTTCAAAGCTGCATAAAAACGATAGGTGAGATTTAACATTAGCATTTTGCTTAATGTACTTCTTCCGTTATCATAATATATTTCCTATGGGTGCCCAAGACCAACTCGGGGCTACAACTGCACTTGCTGTACGAGTAGGCAGTAAACAAACCAAGGTGGGTAGTAGCTAACTGCTATCACGTTTAACTCAAGAATCAAAATGCTGCTGTTAGCTAACGATCTAACTTATTCAACTGCTAATTAGTTAGGTAATAGGAAAACAAGCTAAGTAACATCGTGAGTTAACGTCAGTCAGTCGTTAGCTATCGTTAACAGGCTAGTTACTGAACGTCAGGCTAAAATGCTAAAATTAGCCAACAGTTAGCAAAGCAGACCCCTTCCCCAAAATACTTAGCTATAAGCAATAACGTTACCTGCGTCTAACTTCATGAACTTAATTAACTTCATGACTTCATGTCTTACCAAACGCCTCCTTTTAATCACATCCCCGTAGAGTTTGACCCCTATAACGTTACGTTATCTTTTCGTGTATCACGGACTGACAGATCACCAACGTTCAGGCGGAACATTCGACGTTGCCGATGTTTCTGGGTAGAAATATGAAGTGGTACTTGTTTCCGGACATCCAGACGGTGTCCTGTCACAAAATGTCCCCCCTAACAATTACAGGAAAGTCTATTGTGAACACGATGTTTTGGCGTAATATTTAGCTCACGCTTTTGGCGCTATTAGGTCGCGTTATAATCACACATGGATTCCAAGGTTTCTCAAAATAAGGATCCTCGCCCCTCGAGACGATCGACGAGGCAGTCTTCAATTAAAGGTTAGCAACAGTTAGCGTTCGAAGCTAACTGACGTTAGCTAAAACTAACAACAAACAGTCCTTGAATGTGTGCTTTATTTTTACATGCTAGCTGGCTTCGTCAGTGTGCATTGCCAGGAAACTGATTGCAAGTGAACTTGGCTGTACTTTGGCTTTTGTTTTTGGCTGCTTATAATGTCTGAGGACAATATTTTTTTCATTGATAACAATTTCCTTCCTCTTTAGCACTGAATGTTGAACTGACACCCAGGGGGCCTCTAAAGAGGACGAGAAGGGGGATAGAAAATAAAGTCCCAGTTGCAGCTGTAAACGGTTCCAAAGATGCAGAGAATGCCTCAGAGGATGAAGGTAGGATGCTCAAGTTAGCAGCATTTGCCTTGTTACAATGCCTAAGTGTTCATTGGCTAAGGTGGTGCAAACACAACTTATTTCCCTGTCTAACTCAGAGTCCCCTAGGAAGAAGATCCGATTGGAGGCTGGAGGAGAAGCGGACGGCAGCGGTGATGAAAATGAGATGGATGTTCAGGAAACAAATGACAGCCTGGAGAAAAAGGAAGATCAGGAAATGATTCCCGAGGAGGATCCCCCACATAGAACTCATCAACAGAAGATGTGTCAAGGTTACTTGTCACTTCTTTGTGATTATAATGATGTTATTAGATTACAGTTAGATTGTGTTTAGACTGTTTTTTTTAATAAGATCTCAGTGAGAACCTGGCCACCATTTTTTCAGTGTCTTGATCTGTCAGCATGCAGGTGTGATCAAATGGCAGAAGTCACATCAGAGTTACAGATGTAACCTGGTCATTTGTTTAAGTCTGATTCATAAGGCTACTTGCCACCATTACACCTAATACCAGGCGGTTATTTGGCAGGTTTTCTTTAAGTTTTATGGTCAAATTCAGAGGCTGTCCCTTAATTTGAAACAGGTTCCTTGGACATGAACTTCGCTCCACGTGTGGTGTTGAAGCGCTGCCCATCCAGTCACCCTGAACATGTAGACACAGACTGGATACCAACCAAGAGAGGTAGGATAGTATTCTAGCCTCATTCAGAATGGTGATTGATGATTGCATGGACGTAGGATAAGACTGGTATGTTTCATACAGCTGTCCTACTGTGGCTTGTTTGTTTGCAGTCCCACCATCAAGGAACGCGGCCTCCATCCAGTCTGCCACCCAACTCAGACCGCTGGAGAACAAGCGCGAGGTGCCGATCTCCAAGATCATCAGCATGGCAGAGTACAAGGAAAATATGAAGGCCAAAGCCAAGAGCGCTGGTACGACAGATAGATTGTCTTGCATGTTATTCATACTGCTTTTGAACAGCTGGCTTGATAAGTGACTTTCATAATTCATACCCAATCAGAACTTTTCTGTAGGCCTAATGTTGGCCAAGACAATTTCAAATAGAATCAGCGAAGTCTGGAAAAAAAGAGTATTGTATGACAGGAATTATAGTTCCTCTTAAATTGCTTCAGAGAAGCAGAAACACTTCAGTAATTTCTACAGGTGTTTCCATACTGATGTTTTCAAAGACCTGTCATGCTGGAGTGACTTTAGCTCTGGCTCAGAAACATTTTGCACACTTACTTGATTCAAATTTGGTTTGGTTGATTTAGTTGGTTTTACTATTTAAGGTAACTGTCACAGCAAATGTAAGGCGGAGTGTGTGACTATTTCTTTTACTATATTTTATAATTTGAATAGTCTGCACCTCTTTGGGTGTGTGTTCTAGTATTTTTAAAGTTAATGATATTGTCTCAAGATGACTTCAAAATTAAAATTAACCCTGTTGCTATGTGACCTTTTCATTTTTGCTACCCACAATACATAGTTATGACTAAATTAAAAAGTAATCAGAATCTTACATTAATAAGATCTGCCCATTCTTTAGGAGTTCCCAGGATTAACCACAATGTCCCGAGGGTATACTCCACCTCTGAGGTGTCCTGCACAACACGACGACTTGTGAATAACATTCCTACACAAAAACCAAGTGTTCAGCAGATAAAACAAGGTAAAGAAGCTTCAAATGATTATTATAGCCCTTAGGAATGTTTTATTGAGCGATGAAATTTTTGATATTTGTGTGACAAGACTTTCTTTTAACAGGGGTAAAGAAATCTGCTGTCATCAAGGGAAATTCTAAATCTTCTTCTAGGGGTAAGCTACAACCATTTCAGTTACATGATGTTTAGACCTAAATATACTTTAGCTACTTTTCTACTACACTTGAATATTTATACGAAGTCCCCAGGCTGAAAGGTCTTGTGTCCTTCCAGGGTCCATATGGTACTTATGGGTATTGCTCCTCATGGTGTTGGCCAGCTCTGCTGCTCTCCTGGTGTACAAGAATGTCCTCGTCCTCCATGGGCCTGCAGCTGGTGGAGTGTATCCATCTAGGTCTGTGAATCCGGGCGAGTTTGCAGCTCAATTGTCTATCCTCGAGACTCAGTTCCCTGGCCAGCGTTCTGAGCTGTGGAAGAGGACCAGGATCCGCCTGGAGAGGCACCTCCAGACAGCCCAGCCCACAGAGCCAGTCAGCCTGATCCTGACTGCCGGCCGCAGGGCTGAGAGGACACTGCACTGCCTGGCCCGGGGCCTGGCCTCCGCCTTCTCTGCCGCCCTGAACGCCTCTGTCCTCCACATCGACGGGGCCAGTAAAGCCAGCCAGGACAGCGACCAGGTCAAGCTGGACATCGACCGCCAGCTGCGGGCGGCCTTCGAAGGGGACAAGCCCGTGGCTGTCATCCACCGCTTCGAGGAGCTGCCTCCCGGCTCCACCCTCATCTTCTATCGCTACTGCGACCACGAGAACGCTGCCTACAAGCAGGTGTTCCTGGCTTTTACTGTGCTACTGCCCCAGGAAGAGGTGGAGGGGCAGAAGAGTCTAAAGGAGGTGGAGGAGATGGTGCAAGACTACATCAAGGAGAGGTTTGTGGGCGCCATCAGGCAGGCTGCCTTCAACAGCATGGACCTTGACAAATTTAGCGGACTATGGAGCCGCGTCTCTCATCTTATCTTGCCCGTGGCATTTGAGAACGAGGTAGAGCAGAAGGGATGTTGATGAACTGAACTGGCATCCCAGAGGAAGTCAGGTCGTCTTTGTGCGCCTCTCTCAGAGATTATAATGTACTCATGGCTGCAGTCCAATGTTAAGATTCAGTTCAACTGCACTGTTGTCTTCCCTTATCACATCAGCAACACCTGGATCGTCAGAAGAAATTCCAGAAGGGCAGAAGAGATTTCAGTTTGTTTTATTCCATACCCAAAGTTTCTTTAAGAGATGTACAGCGCTAGATTTTGTTTTTATATACAGTACATATACATATATATATTGAACGTGTTTGATTATTTGTTCAGTTTTATCCACTGTATTGTACTGAATCAGAAATTGATTGCACCTTGTTCAGCAGCTTTGTAACGGACACCACTTCACATCTGATGAGAGTTTTGGATGATCTATAGCAATTACATTGACTTGAATACATTCAATATGCTGTTGGATCTAGGAAAAATCTTTAATTTTCTGTAAACTGCTTGGTTTTAGCTGAAAGTCCGTATTTCTTATCATTCTGTATCAAATCTCCTAGATCACACTCATTTTAGATTTCTGTTCAAATGTACCTATGGAGATATCTAAGGTGTCGTTTCATTCATTCCTTCTCATATGTACACAGTTGTATTGTTTTTGCACTAAAATTTTCTAATATTTCTTTAATGAACTAGCTTACCTGGAGGATTGGCTTTCATGAAGACAAGAGTATGTATTTTTGATCCTTTGTTTGGTTTGTATCTGTGTGTTTGATATGTTACCTTTTTCTTGGATTGGAATATTTTTACACAGCTGTATATATTGAATATAAAAAGTTTATTCTTTGCACCTGTTTTCAAGAAACCACTGAAATTAATTTACAATTGGACTTTTGATACTGAGTCTTTTTTTAATGTGTCAATATTAAGACATACAGTTTCTCTCAAAATTAATGTGAATTTGAAAACATATTTTGACTAAATATTAGTCAGCAAGTCACAAATTGTGCCTTATACACTCATATGGAGAAGATTAGTCTATATTTGAAATGTACCAAAACACTCATTGTTGCAAAGGTGAATGCTAAGTCATTTTACCTGATAATCATTGATATACTGTATCAATTCCTGTTCAGCTGATGGATCATATTCAGATTTATTCACATTTAAAATTATTTCAATAGTTTCCTCCATTCTGATGCTTCTCATTCCTTTCATTCCCCTTGTGTTATCATATTGAGATGAACTTTGCTTTGCTTATATGAATACCTGTTTCTTATTCATTTCAATAAAGATTATTTTGATAGAACAGTATTTTTTATAACTCTTCTGGAGTTATGGAAGATAAAATCCTTCTCTACTACTAGATAGAGACATTGTATAATACACAATTAAAGCTGACATTAAGCCTTTGGCTAAACAAGGAAGTTACAAACATAAATACACAGCAGGAGTTCAATCATTTACTAAATGATTAAGGTTTGTGCCTCCATATCTTTGTTCACTGGGTGGGTGACATACCTGAACTGGGACATGGCTGCATGTTGCCCAACTCGAAAGTATCAAACATTGCATTATCTTTAAATCACACAATCCTCCAGACAATTACATGCTTTTTTATGGATTAAATCTCCAAAGCAGTGAGTTGGCATGGCATGTTTAATGATGTAATATAAAATGTACAGCAGAGACAACATATCCTGATAACAAAATATCCAACAGGCAAAGGTTTGACTTTTAGATGGAAAATCGTCTTTTTGAAACTCTTAAACCCATTATAACTCAAAATACAGGTCTGTTTTATTTTGTGGTTTACAAATATTGCAAATGTAAACCTTTGCAGCCTCGATGTACTTATAAAACTCGTGTTTAGCTGTCACTCGCATATAATCAGTCCTTGTATCAAAAGCTTGGGTAATACATTTCAGAGTGACCAAGCATCTCCAACCCAGTAAATTAGAATTCAAACAAAACCAGCAGTGAGTGGAGTGAATTTTTGTCCACAGGGAGTGGCAGGGCTTCACCATGGGAAGTTCAAGAAGAGGTGAAAGTGATAAAGGGGAATACTAACAATAACAGTTTGTGCTTTACAAAATAGCATAAAAACAAGAACAGTAAAATATATGAAAAGAAGATCAAATTGGGAAACTAAATAAAATTAAAAAATAATAAAAACAGAAGAAACAACACAAGATTAGTAAGTCCTGAGTTATGGACATGAATTACACCCCATTGAAATCCTATCAAATGTCTTGAAATTCATCAAATACTGTGCTGGTGGACACATTCTGACATAATTGTAAATTTTTTATATCTAGACAAACTGTCAACTAATAGTAAAAGTTTTTTATCTTTCAAAATATTGAATTGTCTCTCTCGTGGGTAGTGATCACTATTTGAAATATGTTATTTATCCTGACTCAGTGAATTTTAAGCATTGCCATGACCACAGATATGCCTGGTGTAGCCAGCAACAGTCCGGTCAGTTGACCAACACAGACTGATTTATGGACCCGTTCATTGTTCTGCTTCATTGAGTTTATTTTGAATGACTTACAGCGTGTTTTATTTCTTATGAGCGTGCGCCTACTTTTTTTGTCATCTATGTTCACAAATACTTAAGATACACAGCCATATTAGATAAAGCAAGGCTTGCAATTACATTCCTTCCAGGTATCTCATGCAGTGCAGACATGCTGCTAACACATCCCTCCTGTGCTGCCTGGTGGTGCCTGAGACAATAAGATAGAGAGCTAGTACTCTAGTTGAAGCAAAATATTTCCATGTTCAGATTTCAGACACGTTGACTGAGGAAGTCATAAAATCTGAGCAGGCATGACTGTTCCCTTCCTTGTGACCAACATGACCTTACCAGTGGGTTCAACTTCCCTGGAAAATGAATCATTAATAATCTAATAAATAAACGCCCTCTCAAAGTCTGTTTGGTGAAACTGGTGATGTAGTGTAATAAATTATTTACTTTATTGTTATTTTTGGTCTAGTATTTTACATGAACCATCAACCCAGAGAGACACACTATACTCGGTATCTTTCACAAAAGCTACTACTAAGTAATGAACTTTATTTTGAATTCCTAACTTTCTAAGTCATGACAAAATATGAAATTGTGTTACTGCAATAAATCCAGTGGACGCTCAAGAACTGTGATTCACATGCAAACAAACTGCCAGCATATCTTCATGCAGTATGTGAGTACAAGCCAACTATAACATACATTTCCTGTCACGAAAATATTCCAACAATGACAGCTACAGCAAAAGCAGCATTTCCAAAGTAGAAGATCATAAAGACAACAAAATCAATCTTGGCAGCTGCACCGCGCTTCATCTGAAATTCAGAGTTGCAGTAATGAAAAACAGACATGAATTTTCATTTTGATAGTAATGCTTGATTTGTTATGTTGAGGTTCCTGATAGTTTTTATGATGATACAAACACATTATCATCAGGATAAGT
The DNA here is from genome assembly GCF_046629955.1 of Centroberyx affinis. NCBI lineage: Eukaryota > Metazoa > Chordata > Actinopteri > Beryciformes > Berycidae > Centroberyx > Centroberyx affinis. Next base: position 117,280 of record NW_027282789.1, read on the forward strand.
CATTATAGATTAATAAAAGTACACACACTCACCATTTCCCCTTGATTCTTAGACTTGCTATGAGTTTTGCAACTCCCTGCAACAGAAAAAAGTGACAAATGTTATTTTGTTCTATTTCATTATTCACTGACAGCCCAGCAGAGAAATAACACCATGTATAATTCACCTATCTTGCCTCCCCTCAGTGTTTTTCCTCTGCAAATAGGGCTGGTAAAGACGTAGATGTAAAACAGGAATCTCCAGGCTGTATAACCGGCCATCCCTTTCACAGACCAACAGACTTCCCAGCTCTGCTCCTCAATCGTTATAAGTATCATGAAGATGGTGGCAACTGAGTGTGAAACAAGGGTTGGAAATAACATTAGAGACAGATAATGACATGGTGCTGAAGCAGACGTGTGACCAAGTCAACTTTGCTCAAGTCCCAAGTCAGTCTCAAGTCTTGAGGCACAAGCCTCAAGTCATGTCCCGGGTCTAAATGTAGATGACCAAGTTATGTCCAAGTCAAGTCCATGTCATTAATGTCAAGTCTCAAGTCTAAATGGTGAACACCAAGTCAAGTCAGAACAAAGTCCAGTATCAATTTAATATCTTAAGGAAAACTAAATATATAGGACTTTTTAATGCAATATGGTTTTAATAGGATACGAACTTGGTAAGAGTATCATGATTTTGATTTCTACAATCAGTTTCAACTTCAATACATTCAATCATTGCATACAAATTCAGAAAACAGAATTTAAATTCAGTCGTCTGCTGGAACAAATCTCTTCACTTTCAATCCAAGTAATTTACACAAACACAAGATCTTTTGTCAAGACTTTAGAAACCTTTTCAAGTCATCAAAGTACAAGTCAAAGTCAAGTCCCAAGTCACCAGAACCAAAGTCAAGTCTCAAGTCTTCTCTTCATGTATCAAGTCAAGTCTCAAGTAATTCAAATTGTGACTCTGACTCAAGTCTAAGTCATGTGACTCGAGTCACCACCTCTGTGCTGAAGACATGGTGGTAGCTGTGAAGTGTCTTGACCTGATGAGGACTAGATTCAGTCATCGCAGAACATGAAATGATTGTGCAATCTCAGTTTGAAGACAAATAATCTCCACTCTGAGCGATAAAGTTAGCTATTAGAATTAGGTGAATTTACTTACTTGTAAATATCTCATGGATGACAGAGGCCACTTTGACAGTGATATCACAGATGTCCTTTCTTGAACACATAAGAAAAAGTTAAAACATCTGTGCACATGGGTTACTGATTTAAGGGTGGAATCAAATATTCAGACTGAAGCAGAGATATTGTTAGAGACTTACAGTTCATGACTGATTCCAATTGGTAGAAGGACGAGAAACAGCTCTAGGAGACTAAGGAACATCAACATGCACACAAGAGCATTGAAAGTGATCTAAACACACACACACACACACACAGAGGGGGAGAGGATGTTAAAAATTACTCCTTTGCACTATTCAGAGATTTGTCCAAAAAATCTTATAGATAAATTTGGTATGTATGATTAGCACTCACACTGGTACAGCAAATAATAAACAGGATCAAGGCGACAGTCTCAGCTATCAGAGTAAGCAGCCTGCACAATGTCTTGAACACCTGCAAAAATATAAATATATTTTCAAAGCGAATGTCCCAAATATGAACAAAAAAACCCCAATAACAATAAAATAGAGAAATATACCACACAAAATTTGAAGGTGCAGTTCCAAATTTCTCACATTTTCCCCAAATCCTCAAAACTCCCAGGAAGAGCAGACATTGCTACTTGCTGCTGAATTCATCTCAGAAACAATATTTAACTTCTACACTATTCATAACATATGATCTTTAACGATGAATTCATGGCTTGTATTTACTGAACATAGGGTATTGAGTGTTTTATTAAGTATCTAATCTAATGTAACTGAATCAAATTGAATCTAATCTAATCTAATTGAATCAAATTGAATCAAATTGAATCTAATTGAATCTAATCTAATATAATTGAATCTAATTGAATCTAATTGTATCTAATATAATCTAAGTATCCAATGAATGTCTGTAACTACTGCCCTCATTAGTACTGGAACATTGTAAATGTTTAAACATTGCATTTATTTATGTTTGATGTGATATCACAAAATGCTTTGGCAAAACTAATTTCTATTCAATTTTGTGCCAATAAAGCTCAATTTCATTTGAACTGAGAGAGAGAGAGAGGGAGCTGCTGCTGGTGACCGACTCTATAGTGTTTTCTATCAAATTTACCCTGTGGTCACGTTTTATAATGAAACATTCATTATTATTCATAATCGTGTTATTCTCATTTGAATCCCTTTAATAGAGAAATACAGAACAAATCACGGTTCATATAAAGGAACGCAACATCTTGCTCTTCATTAATTAACTAAGTGACTATTCCATATCATACGGGACAGGTGACTTCATGACTTACACAAATTTGACGATGGTGAGGAGAGCTACGGCTCTGTGTCTCTGTATCTGGCTGGAGAGAGAGAGAGAGAGAGAGTGAAGTACACATCTACACTTTACGCACACTTATCCAAAACCAACAAAAAACACAAAGGGAAAATATCTGCATGTTTTGTAGTTCTAAAAACGGCTTTAGATACAATTTGGCATGATGGATTATTTTTCCAACTCATACAGTGCGGTATTGGTGGTAAAATATATGACCTAATCAAATCCAAATATTATGACAACCATTGCTGTGTAAAAATAGGTAACAAAAGATCAGAGTTCAACATTTATATCAATAAATTGGCCACAATTCTCGAACAGTCCCCAAGCCCTGGATTAGATCTACAAGGCAAATAAATTAAATTCCTCATGTATGCAGATGGCCTGGTTATATTATCCCCAACAGAACATGGCTTACAGCAGAATCCCTCACTGCTGGAGACCTACTGTCAAAACTGGGTGTTGGACATTAGCCTCGACAAAACTAAGATTGTGGTATTTCAAAAAAAGGCCAGATCACAGGAATCCAAATAAAGTTTCACTGTGAGAGGGACCACGCCACAACATACAATGGAATATAATTATTTGGGTATAATCATCAGTGCATCTGGTAGCTTTGTTTGACCAAGCAATAAATTCCCTGATAGATAGGGTGTGCAGGGCCTACTATAGCAGTAGAAGTTCTCTAAATAAATTCAATCCTCCAATTAAAATTTGGCTAAAACTATTCAGCAATGTAATTCAACTCATTCTTATGCATGGAAGTGAAGTGTGGGGCTCTCTAATTAACCAGAGGAATACACCAGGGGACACAACCCCCATTGACACAACCCCCATTGAAAGATCAATTCTTTAAGGAAATCGTCAAGATCCACAGAAACAGCCCAAACCATGCATGTAGAGCAGAGTTGGGAAACTTCCCTCTCTCTCTCCACACGATAAAAAGAGCAATTCAATTCCAGGTTCACTTGGCACAATCTGCTCCTGAACCATATCATCATCGAGCCTTTATAAGTAACAGCCTCTGCCCAGAGACAGACCCTCTGAGAAACATCAAAGAAACTTGCCACCTCAAAAACCAAGACCTCCATCATCTCTCCAAAACACATCTGAAAACAGATGACAAAGAAAACAAAACTATTTACACTGACAATTGGTAAAATGAAACAAAATCCATTACCAAATTAGAAAGCTGTCATTTATTGAATAGAGAATATTCTCTAGCACACTATCTTGTAAGTGTAAAAAACCCCAAACAAAGATGCACACTGACAATGTACAGACTCAGCGACTGTAAACTTGAAAAAGGTTGCCATAAGAAGGAATGGAAGCCCAGAGAACTGAGAGTCTATAAACACAACAAGGGGAAATAGAAACTGAGGTCTATTTTCTCCTCTCCTGTGAGAGAGAGAGAGAGAGAGAGAGAGAGAGAGAGAGAGAGATCTGAATTTCTCTTACAGAATTTGTTTAGATATGAGAGTGTCTAACCATGTCACAACTTTAGCAGAACTATCAAGTAATGGCACGTATACTGAGTGTAGATTTGTTTTGTTTTTTTAAAAAAGCTTACCGAAATCGCTGTGTAGAAAATGATGGTGAAAATTATGAACATCACAACTAGCTGTAGCCAGGGAGAGAAGTGAAGATAATTAGAGAGAGAGAGAGAGAGAGAGAGAGAGAGAGAGCAATTGTGCACAGGACACAGTTGGAGTTTATATATTTATGCATGGCTTTCTGCAAAATTTCAAAAACCTTGATGATGAATGGAGGTGGGGGTGGTGTTGTCGGTGCTGTGTTGTAGGATGCTGTTGGATTGGATGTAATAGTGGTAGGAGATGAAGTGATCCCGCCTGGATTAGTACTTGGCTGAGTAGTAGGTGTTGTTGTTGTAGGTATTGTAGTACTTGAAGCTTGTGTAGATATATTGAAATCCACGTTTTCCCAGAATTTACGAAAATCCTCAACAAATGTGGCTCTGAAACAGATCCAACATGCACAGAGTGTAATGCAAAACCTTTTACCGGCACACTATGCTATTAGATAAAAGCCAGACCAGGTTGGGATTTATTCTTGAATTGTGGAGGGTCTTGTGTATCGATTCATCTTCATAAAGCATGTACAAACAAACAGTCATGTAAGAGCAAGATATGTCATTAAAGTTCTGTACAGTGCATGAATACTTTAACAGTGACCTGAAAAAGATCCGGTCTGGTCTTGGTACAGGTGCTGTCCAGTTAACTTGGATTAAATACTTTTTTTGGTTGTTCCTCTGACTAACAGTCGAGTCCTGAGGAGAGAGAGAGGAGCAAAGCTGGGTCCACATCCAGAAGGAAAGCTTAATAACAAGATGTCAAGTTGTGGCAGAGCTTCGGCCCTGAAGTTCATCTTCAAGTTCACTTAAATTCATGAAGTAAACTGGATGTGGAGAGGATGAGGATGAGGTGAGAAAATTGAACACTACGACTACTAATAGTATAACAGGGGGATGGTAACTTACTTTTGAATCATTGCACGACAGGAGCTGAGCAATATCATTATTAAGCAAAATAAATTGTCCAACAATCTGGTCTGTCACTGAGTCCCGAGCCTGTAACATAAACCCCTGAAAAGGTCTGGATTCGGTGCTTGAGAGATGGACTGGAAAATGGTTTGCAGTTTCACCAGGGCAGAGATGGAGAGAGAGAGAGAGAGAGAGAGAGAGAGAGAGAGAGAGAGAGAGAGGGAGAGAGAGAGAGAAAGACGGGGGAGGAGGGGGCACACAACCGCAATGCACTTAGTAATGTCAAGTTGCAACAAACAATCTATAATGATAAACAAACCTCTGAACCTCTGGAAATGGGGAAAAAATAGTTTCTGTACCTGTAAACGGCTCTCCCTCGTTGCCATATGTGCAGTTGACATTAAATGGTGCCACGCCGTTCTGAGGAGGATATTGGTTTCCTGATCTCCTATGGTCAGGCGACATTGAAACACAAGACTGTGGGAATATGCCATTGCTGTAACCCATCACCTTTGTGATGATGTGAAGGCCGATCAAAATGCCGCAGAGCATGTGGAGGGTCCACATCTATAAAGAAATGTGCAATACTGAAGTGTCAGAAACCCAATACAAACATATCTTTCCTAGCTTTCTACACCTGTTGACAGACTTTGAGGATGGATAATCTTGACTGTAAGACTGTTGCAAGGATAAAGGGAGATTGGTAGCATCAGTAGGTTAGCTGTACCCCGCAAGTATCCACAAGGCCTGTGTATATCGTTTTCTTTAGAATATGCAGCAGTATGACATGCTTACAAAGAGCAGATGCATTACTGAAAACATGACTTTCTTTTTCTTAAAAATTAAGAGTGGTTTCAAGAAAGTTGTTAAATTAGAAAAAAAAATTAGTTCTCTAAATCTTTTTCTATTTCTGACTTTTTATATTATAAAAAGCTGCTTGGTTTTAATACTGTTTGAAGACCTCTTCGATAAATATTAATCAAAAATACAATATGTTGACTAGATTACTTTCCTCTTACCTTGGAGTCAAGTTTATCTGTATAGCCCAGTTACAGTCTCAAAGAGCTTTGCAACAGCCAGATTATGAAAACAATAAATGGAAACAACACCTCACCCTTAGACCCTCAACGAGAACAAGGAAAAACTCCCACGGAAGGGAAGGGCCTCACAGACGGGGGATCCCTCCTCCTGGACAGTCAGGCATGTAATCGCTAACGAAGAGCAGCGCAACAACTCAGCTGACTGCATGAGGAAGTTAGAAATGTACTTGTGCCCACCCACAGATAAGACTAATATGATAAACAAAAATACAGTTTCTCTTGGCCTCTCACTAGACCAATACCTCAAAGACTTGGTCTCCCAGTAGCATACATGTTCCTCTGTAACTGCTTCAGTCTGTCCTACAGGAGAGCTCAGCAAAGTAGGCTATTTCTTCATGTTTTCTCAAAAGAAAGCCAGCTCTGCTTTTCTGAAAAGTGTGTCAGCTACCTCCATATCCAAGAGTGGACAAAATATGATGTGCCACTGCCCTCTGTTGGACTTTGTGGTGTACTACTGAGAGAGATGTGTCTGTTCAGCCTAGAAGTTAGACAATGGGCTTCTGACCCACTGGGAAGATCTGTGTGGGCAACGTGAATGCGTAACACTCCCCCCTCACTCAGCTAAGACTGTGGCAGTGCCCTTGAGGCAGGCACTGAACCCCCAACTGCTCCAGTGTTGCTGCTGAGAAATCAAAGGCAAATGAATGCAGTAGTGCTGGGCAAGTCCTCACAGCAAAATGCTCAGTGTTCCTTTAACTGTGACAGTGTAACAATCAACATGTCATTGTTTATATAAGTCCACACCCATCACTTTCTGCCCCAGAGCCATATCAGCTCTATGAGTGGACAAACTCTCCAATCAACACATCACTGGAATTTTTCTGTGTGTAACCATTCCTACTCTCCCAGGATGATAATATAAAATATGAATTAATTCTTAGTCAATTTCCTGCTTAAATAAGGGTTAGAGAACGGCTTCAAGAACATACAACAGGACCACTGCACCATAGAAATAATGACAGTCTCTATTAATGTTAAAGTATTTTCAAGATCTTAGCAGTATTGTATACCATTTCCCTTGGATCCGGCTTTGATTCTATCATAATGACTGTCCGCTGGCATAATGAAAGAGAAAGTAAAGCTCCCTGAGAGAATCATCAGTACAATGTTTATTTTACAGTAAAACATGAGGATGAGTGTAAGGACACAGTAATTAATAGTGGAAATTTATCACATAGAAATTCACAATGTGGTTAAATGTCCTTTGACGAAGGTAATAACCCAGTCCAGACATGGATTTTAATGCCACTACTGACTTTGTTTATTTCTATTTAATATGACTGCTTTCAGTTTGACTGGTCTCTTAATGCAAAGGCTTACAGAAAGTGACTGTTTTAGAGATCAATCTAGCTGTATAAATAAATAACTGAAATGCTGAAAAATAAGACTTTTAAGATACAATCCAGAAAGAAATTTTGGGTATATTTACATATATTTTACTCCGACGTTGGCAACCATTACAAGCCCTTTACAGACTCAAAATACATGGAAAACAAAGCTGTCACATACAGTCAGGCCTTGTATGAAATGCTCAGAAAATAAATCATGATTAAATTAATAAGTGAAAACAGTCTTCAATCTCATAAATCACTGTGAAATCAAAACCAGTAAAGGAGCAGCAGTGTTTGTGGGGAAATTTTGATTCAGCAATATAATAAATCATTGGGTGCTATGAACACTGATTATCATGGGATTAATAAACCAAACCAACCCAAAGTTGCTATACAACTTCCACTGCCACTACACACAAAAATAAGCATACAAAGTGTCTGTATAAATTTAAATTTCTGCCTTAAAGAGTAACTAAACCCCACCCAAATTTGTGGTGAAGCCTGACATCCACTGGTGAAAAGTAGGGTACTGAAATGGCCATCTGCTGTTGGCTGGTCTTTGGTGCCAGGTGATGTTACCACCTGTTGTAGATGTCAGACTTCACCACAGATTTGAGTTTGGGGTTCAGTTACTCTTTAAATATGGACCAAGACTGTGTTTGACAGGTAAATTCACATGTAGTCCCATGGGTCTACTAAGCATTATGGCAAAGGTTTTGTCAGAAAATTGCAAAAGTCAACACAGAGTATTGAGTACCAAGTGTAACCCAACTCTTATAACTTTGCTGAGATGAATAGGGTTTTCCCAAATGCACATTGGAATTAGTAAATTATAAATCTGTAATGCAGCAATGAAAGCAAGAAAACATTTAGTCAATGGTGAAACCTGAAGAGCAACTAGTACATCGATCCATTTGAGTGAATGTTGTACATTCTGACCTGATGTTCCTCCACTGGACTTTGACGGCTGAACATCCGATGCAGTATTGACTTCAAATGACTCCTAAACCTGACACCCACAAATGCATAAAAGACGGGGTTGAGACAGCAATGGGAGAAAGCAATGAGTCGGCACACGTAGAACGCGTAGTCAATCCGGGTGCTTACTTCACAAACATCGAACGGGGGCAGCAAGTGGTCGGCCAACATCCTCAGGAAGATGGTCACATTGTACGGTACCCAGCCGATGAAAAACACAGCCACAATACAGAAGATCAGCTTCACCGTCCTGTTCTTCATGTGGGATCTTGTTCTTGCGATTTTCCCCAGTATCCGAACATAGCAGAAGCCCATCACTGCAAAAGCAACCAAGAAGAAGATATTCTGTTGGTAGGTACTCACATATTTCCACAGGGAGTCCTTGTATTCGCAGCTCCAGGACTCTGTACCCTTGTGGTGGATGTTGGTGACGGAGCTGAAGAGCAGAGCGGGCATGGCCGCTCCGACACTGATCGCCCACAGCATCAGAGACACAGCGACCCCGTAGCAGATCCTCTGTGTGCCGAGGTCAGAGAGGGGATAGACCACAGCCAGGTACCTGTGGATGGTCATGATGGTCAGGAACAGGACGCTGCTGTAAAACCCGGTGAAGAAGATGAAGGTCACGATGTTGCAGAGGATGTCGGCGAGGATCCAGCCCCAGATGTGGTAAATTGCCCAGAAGGGGAGGCCGGCGGTGAACACGAGGTCAGAGATAGCCAGGTTAAGGATGAAAATGTTGGTGAGAGACTTGAGGTTTTCGTACAAGGCCAGGATCACGAGGACGAGAATGTTTCCTGTGAGGCTCAGGGTGATCACGACAGAGAAGAAGACGGGAATGGCAATGGATCCAAATTTGACAACCTCACCCTTGTCACAGACTTCATCATCGTAGTTGTAGTCGTAGCCACCATACTCGGTGGCATTCGTAGAGGCATCCATTGTTTACTGGAACCTAGAAAGAAAATATGCAAGTGATTCACCTATTACATTATTTTTTTCTTTCTCATCTATTAAACTTCTACCCTAAGCTCCCTCGTGTGGGATCATCACACACACAGACACATGTTTCGCAGCCAAGCTTTGGTTCAAGCCCACAGAGCTTTATTTTAAATTCTAGTCAAGATCCCAAGGTTTCCAAAGACACCAAATATGCCATGCCGAATTACAGGGAAATGTGTATAAAATGATGCACAAGCCAAAAATCTGACAAAAAGACAAAATCTGTGGTGGAGCCTGACACCTAATGGTGAAAAGTAGGGTACTGCACTGGTATTGGCTGATAGTTGAAACCTTCCATACCTTCCATAGAGTACAACAGGTGGTGACATCACCTGGCACAAAGACCAGCCAATAGCAGATGAGCAGTGCAGTACCCTACTTTTCACCATTAGGTGTCAGGCTTCACCGCAGGTTTGGGTTTGGGGTTTAGTTACTCTTTAAGCCGCGGAGCTGACATGTTGAGTTGTAAAAATGTCGGGAAAGAAGAAACTAGACATTCTGTCTTGTTTTCAACCCAATGTGAATGATAAAGAAATGTGCTGAAGTTAATTTAATTTGTAATCAGACAAACATGTCTCAACATGGTGCATTAAAGGACTAGTTCACCCAAAAATTAAAATTCGGTCATTATCTACTCATTCTCATGCCAGTACAAACTCGATCAGTCGATCATTTACTTCCGCATTACCAAACCTTGTGAGGCCACCGTGGCCGCGCAAGGTTTATGTGTGTGACAGTGCGCGACCTCCATCTCGTGAGGTTTGGTAATACGGAAGTAAATGTACTGCCGATCGACTCGGATTTTCATGAAATAATGGATCAAATTTCATTTTTTTTCGACTCATAGAGCGATCGTCAGGCATCAGAAGACTTTGATTATACTACACGAGCTTTATGGAGTAATATTATGGACATTTATTGCCCTTCTTGAAGCAGAATGTCCGGCTCCCCATTCACTCCCCATTCACTGGAAGAAGCTTCTCCAGCAGCGAGCCTGGAGAACTCCAAGTAGCCTAAGTTGTATGAAGAAAAAACACTCACCCGAGTTTGTACTGGCATGAGAATGAGAACTATTCCTTTAATTTAGACCAGTGATAAGGACTACTATGTCAAAGCCATGTGGTTATCTGAAATGAATCAACACCCCTCCAGCCAATCAGAATTAATTCATCCAGCACATGTAATAAATATAAATGGATAATATTTTTAGGGCTGACCTTTTGTCATGTCATGTGTCCTCTAACAGGAGGAAGTTGAGCCAGTTTTAAGGGAAGGGCAGAAAATAGTGAAACTCGGGTACAATTGCCTTCAAATGGGGAATTGTGTTTTTTAAAGGTAATTTTGTCCATTCTAACAATACCATAGGAAGGACACCGCACCCATGGCTTCACTGCAGCCTTTTTTCTGTTTATTTTATGTTTGCAGCTGTTAGTGCTCAGTGTGATGGAAAACTTCCATCAAATTATAATAATTATGTAAAACAATTCCATTCCATTATAATACAGAGGTATGTTATAAGATCTTTAATTTTATCAATTTTAAATTCAAGTTAACAACTGTATAGTGATGACTTGACTTGTGGAGTGCCCCAAATGCTGCCCGATTTGATCTGTAAGGTAAAATACATGCAATGTCCCTCCCCAGTTCAGCCCCACATTACTTGGGCTCAGGCCCAAATGTATTCAAACCTCGGTGGCGCCCTCGGGGTGCAGCCATAATAAAATACCATCTTGGGTTTGAATATTTCACTCAATATAAGCAGCTATAGCTTCAATGAAGCGTTGGAACGAGCAGATACGAAATATTTATATATACATTGTCGCACAGTATGGAAAGCATATTTCTTTTAACTTTGAAGCTCCTTAAAGGGGTAATTTAAGGGGAAACTCAGGGTGCAAGGGGTTAATTCACTTGGTCTATTTCATTCATTTATGCAATTAGCTGAGACAAGGAGAGTAATAACAAAGCAATGAGAATGAAAAAGGGTCACTTTAAAATGATTTACATCCACCAAATACATATAGGCCTATACTGTCTGTGTACAGATAGGTTTAACTGCACTTAAGGGTATGCTATGTATACAGTAGGTCTATTTAGTTATGGAGACATTGGGAATTTGAGCAAAAAATAAAAAAAATACCTATGCTGTCTCAGCCATGTTGGACTGTCACTGGAACTCATTTTATATCAACCAAATGATATTGAAAAGCAATAAATGAACCTACCTGTTGATTTGCAGCTTGATTTGCAGATGTGTGGTTGGATGCAATACCTTTTGTGCTCAAATGGAAACAAGAAAACAAAGGGTTGTAGCTTTAATCCAGTTGTGATCTACAGGTGATTTTTCTGTTCCTCTTTATGTAACATGACTGTTTTTTTTTCCCAAACAGAAAGGCCTTCTACGAACCACTAATCCTTTGAAACAACTTTACATTTACATGAATTTACATTAATTCACCCCTTAATTCATGCAAAATCTCCTTAAAATTAGTTAAGGGAGTCATTAATGGAGGAGACCCCATCAAAAATCCCTTAAACAACCCTGTTTTACTCCTTACTTTCTAATATAATTAAAAGGTCAGGGAGACAAAAACTTTCCAGTAATAACTCATTAATAATCCTGTAAACCATGCACAAAAGGCATAAAAAGAATCCCTTAATTCCTAGTGGCTCCATGAATCAATCCACGAATAAATCCCTTAAATACCCATGATACTAACCCTTACTTTTTTTAAATCTGTGTTATTTTTAATGGATAATTAATGGAATAATTAGACATTTCAAGGATAAAATTAAGGGGTTTGGGTATACAATCCAATAACACAATATGGAAGGCTATAGGGCCAGGAGGAGAAGGGGGAGGGGCTTTGACTCTTTTTACAGTAAACATATTTTGAAGATTGGTAGTCTACTTTCGAAAGCATAGTCTAAACCATAATCCTGAAATGAGCGTGTTTATGTGCTGGTCTCAGTGTGTCATGAAACACCACGACTAGCAAAAACGTAGTGGGACGGAGACAAAACCTCCTTGGGACAAACAGCTGTTGGCATTTAGGTATGTCATTGGTCACATGACATGACTGTTTACTCTGCCATAACAACCAAACTATGTCGATTTATTTGTCCCGCCCACCAACCGCATTACCATTGGTCGGACTTCTAGATATCGCTGTGCGAGTGGATGGCATAACGTCAATCACGAAAACATTCTTTACAGCTAACAAGTTTGTACGCACTCACTAACTATCTGGGTTGTTATGGACTTGTCCCATATCTGTAAAAGTATGTCAAAATTATTGTTTTTTCTTTATTCTCTGACCAGCAAGTATTTATAAAAATGAGTAGCTAGAAAGACCCTTATCTAATGTACTGAGTCATGCTGATGTCAATGTTATTAACAAATCGCCTGTCAAATTATCTTTGCGTTAATGTTACTGAGAATTAAACAAAACAAATCGCCACTAAACGCTTGTTGTTAGCTAGCTTAGGTTGTTAGCTTACTGTTATTGTCTTTAGTCTGTAGATTTTAAAGAAGTTAGAACTGTAACAGCCGATGTAAAACTGTCCTAAATGTTTTAAACTTAGTAGTACTTAGTTGGAACTTGCTACCAGAAAACTGTGGTTTTGTGTTGTATGTGTATTCTTGTAAGGTAACGTTAGTGCTTGCTAGTAGTGGGACTTCAACATGGTCCCCAACATTAGAGTCCAGTGACTTCAGCTGTTAACGTCACTAATTTTGCAATCCCATTTTCTAATGCACAATACTTATTCGCTTCACAATACTGATACTTTTCCTATGTGGGACCCTCAGGGTCTCTAGTAAGAAACAGGACTCCTGCTTCCTTCGTTGCATCTACAGTGATTGGATCATTTTGTGAATTTCCCCATGGGGATCATTAAAGTTCAATGTGATCTAATAAGAGAGTTAATTTAAGACCATTCTGGTGAATAAAAAACAATGGAATTTGCATCCCAGGCCACAGTCCCAGTTCTGGAATAATTGAGTGCCTCTAGTTAAAATGAGAGAATGAACATTAAGGTTAATGTTACTCTTACTGTATTGTACTTGATGTTCAATGAATAAAAGGTTAGGGAGATTTGAATGTGCTATTTTGTTATGGGTTGATGTTAGGCTTAAATATAGTGGCCCCACCAACAACCAGTTGGTCAGTAATACATTATTAAAAAGAAATGTTATGTTGTCATTTCATAACTTTATTATGTTTTTGATTGATTATTAATGTGTGTGGTTGAATGTTAGACAGACAAAGGAGTGTTGTTGTTTTTTTAAAAGATTATTTTTTGGGCATTTTTGCCTTTATTTGATAGGTGAAAGCGAAGAGAGACAGGAAAGAGAGAGACATGCAACACAGACCTTAGGCCGGATTCGAACCTGGTTACATAGCAGACGCCTTAGACCGACTGAGACTGAGTCACCAGGATGCCCCCGACAAAGAGTGTTATAAGAAAGAAAATTTTACAATTACATGTACTCAAACGACCAGAGGGCATACAGAGACACAATTTATTAACTTACCTAATCTAATTGCATATGTTACTTGAAAATAACAGGCCATTATAACTGCGTCTGAGTGTCTTTTTAGTCGTGAGGTGAGGGAACAGCTGCTGTGTGCTGGCTGTCTGTGCACTAGTCCCACAAAGCATAAATAGCTCCAAGTACTATATTGTCCATTAACAAAATTGGGCACAGTACGCATCATGAGAGCCCAGGAAGAGCTCTCATTAGTGTGTGTGTAGTGCATTTATGTGTATGAGCGCGTATACGTGTGCCTGTGAGAGAGTGCGTTTGACCGTTCGTGCCGATCTTTTGTTCCTGATCGTTTCTGATTCTCTGATTCAGCAGACTGGATGTGACCCCGTGACCCCCTGTTGCCAGGGAGAGAGCGGTGGGGCCATGGCTGCTGGGGCTGCGGTCGGGGAGAACCAACTCCAGAGGATTATCAGAGATCTGCATGGTACGCCAGCTTTATGTGTGTGTGCACGTGTGAATGGGTGTGCCAGCAGACAATTGTTGGCTGACATAGCGTGAATGAAGAGAAGAGAAAGAAGAGTCAGAAAGGTGTGCCATGATGCCATGACTTTAGCCTTAATGTCAAGTCCGACAGCGCTATTTTTCCCCCCAAAAAAACATCTGACCTGTCCTGGTAACCTGCATTCGGGAAAACGTGGATCTGACCTCGTGTCCATGTAGTCCCGGGCACAGTAAGGGTGTGGTGTGGTGGAAACAGAGAGCCTCTTTCAGCATGCAGCGAGACAGAGAGCGGGTGCTGAGGGTGCACCCATCACGGGTGTCCTTCCAGTTTTTACGATGGATACGAGGCAAGTGGTTAATGTACGGAGTGGCCATGCGTGAAGAAGGTGGCAGTGGAAAAAATGGAAAATGGCAGGAGATACAGGCATCAAGGTGGTCAGTCTAGGGGGTTCTGTGTGTGTGTGTGTGTGTGTGTGTGTGTGTGTGTGTGTGTCATGGTAACAGGCACACTTTTCAACTTGGTGGAGGGTGAGCTATCTCTGTGATTCTTTACTCAGTTACTCAATTGCCAAAACTGTGCTAAGTGGTGAAAATCCAGCAGGGATATAGTTTAAATTTTGTTTCAGGATTTTTAGCCATGCGATTTACATTAATCTCTAATGGGAGATAATGATTTTCCTGCTTTTTCACTCTTTTTATCCTGCTTCTTGCCCCCCTGATATCATCCCTACTGTCTATATAAGTAGGATTGCTGTTCCATCTGTTTTTGCTAAATACATTACATATACTGTATGTATGGGTTATGTATCCCTATGCATTTTCCAAAGGTAAATTTAGGCTGTACCTGTTTGTTCAGAGAACGATGTCTTATTATTATCACTGATCTTTGTACACGTCTCTCCCTGAATTTCAGAGGCTGTTTCAGAGCTTGCAAAGGAGTACAGGGAAAGTGGCGAGCCAATCACAGATGACAGTACCAACCTGCACAAATTCTCCTATAAATTGGAGTATCTGCTCCAGGTGGGACTTTGTCCATATTGTAACACCAGGCCCAGTGAATCGTGAAGATGTGAATAAATGAAGAGTTTGGTTTTGAAATAAGATATCCACCGTTTGAAACATGTCACCCACTTTTACAAAATGATTTATGGCATAAATTAAAACAAGATGTAGCACTTTTTAAAGGATGATAGGTAAGTTAAATTGTTGGTTGACAAAATGATTACACTTTTACAGATTGTATATTTTAGAGATGGTAAATGATGAATTTCAGGTTTTTATCTTTTTTAAGTGTGGGATAGAACTGCTCCAATCAGTACTTTGCATGCCCCAAAAATGTGCCATGTTCAACAGTTTCCCATACAAGTTGTATCTGTCTTTCAGTTTGACCAGAAGGAGAAGGCCACATTTCTTGGTACCAGGAAAGATTATTGGGATTACTTCAGTGACTGTCTGGCAAAGATCAAAGGAGCCAATGATGGGATCCGCTTTGTCAAATCTATCTCTGAGGTAGGTAGATTATCACTATCAGAGTCTGCTTTGTTTATAATGACACTACTACTTATAGTACTGTTTACACACTGTGCATTCATGATACAGATAGCCATCTTAAACTATTAGTGATGAGCAGGTTTTTGTTCCCCCCATAATGGATCAAAAGGGGTTTGGCTCTACAGTGACAGGTTATAAAACAGTGCAATGATCAAAGTGTCAAATGCCTAGGTTCATATTGCTCATCAGTGACCCCTGTTTCTGTGTCATGATTATACGTAACTGATCGCTAATACTGCAGACACTGCTGCCATCACGACAAACACGATTAGTATGGATGAATTCTGTTGTCTAAGTGACTCACCTGTCCCTCGTAACCTAAGAAGGCGGCATCGCTTCTGCAATGCAGTGATGGATTTATTAGCATAGAAATACATCATCCCCAAATTGATGTTTATGTAACTGACCTTGTCGATGAACCATTGTCTCTCAGTACCTTCTGTTCAATATGAATCAGTTTGTTGTTATAAAAATGTTCAAAAAGGGGTAATTTTCCAGCAGTGGAGGGCCTCCATGGCTGTGTGAATTTTAAGGAAACACTGGTTACTGGTTAACTTACTATTACTTTGCTTCTATAGCTGAAGACTTCTCTGGGGAAGGGACGAGCGTTTATTCGCTACTCCCTGGTGCATCAGCGACTGGCCGACACACTGCAGCAGTGCCTAATGAACCAGAGGGTCACCAGGTAAAACTGTTTTTGTTGGAGAGCCATAGGGCTTTCACTTTGTTCAAGTGCAAGTAAAATGACTTTGAAAACAGAACAGCATTTGTTTTTGCATGACAGAGGGATTGTTACGTGTTAAAACTAAAGTTGAGTGCAAATCAGTCGCAATCGAGTTGCTGTTACAAGAAATGGGCAGGTTAGGTGTGGTGGCATTCATGGTTCCTAATAAATGTCATCTTTCTCTTCCACTTCAACAATTTCCCTCTCTGTTCCGTATATCAGACTACTACTTTACTACTGGTTAGCGCTAGTTTACATTTCCAATAATTTTGCAATGCATGTCATATGTAAATAGATTCTTTTATCATTTACTCATTTTTTTGTAACCTCCTGGTATCAAATTCAGCTTGATTAATTAACGGCTGTCCAGGCTAACAAACACACCCCAAATTAAAATAGGGATGGATGTGATAATAAAGTTTGTAAGATTACTTGTTTTTAGATGTTATTTCCTGGTAGAGATTTCCATTTCTTCTGTGGGTGTTAGGTGGTATAAACCAATATGAAAACACTCAACTCGGGCACAGTGAAATACCAGTAAAATAAAAAACAAATTAGGCTTTGTTTACTGTGATGGATTATCTAGCTCGGGCAATTTTCAAGTCTGTGGAAGTTGTTTTTCATACTTTGTCCCTGCTTCTTTATGAGTTTTCCATATTTGTGTATGTGACCGGATCAAAATGTGACACAAAAACTTTTTCAGTGAATATTTTTGCTAGTAGTTGCTATGTCCTGCTTTTGTGTCTTCTCACTCCTCTCTCTCCTCGCCCGCAGTGACTGGTACTATGCTCGAAGCCCCTTCTTGAAGCCCCACCTTAGCGTTGACATCATCAGTCACCTGTATGAGCTCAATGAGGTCCAGTTTGATGTGGCATCCAGAGGTCATGACCTTGACGCGTCCTGGCCCACCTTTGCAAGGTAATGAATTAGAGACAAATCTTGCAAACGTAGAAATCATGCAAAAAACACATACATTATCTGCCAAATTTCGAATCAAACAATGATTAATGAACGCTGAAATTAGTGTGTCCAAATGCAGCACTTCTGTGGAATAAAACAACGACAGAATCGTTGTTCTTTACACCAGGGTTTGGGCCTTGTTAGGATATTTAACATGTAACAATATCACCAATATCAAATTTCTTTTCTGATCAACAGGAGGACTCTGGGTATGGCAAACTCACCTGGCCACATGTGGAAAGCTCCCAGTCGCAGCTCCAGTATAAACAGTCTGGCCAGCAGCTACTCACAGGTAACTGTCACATGCCTCTCATAACCTCATATGTCATTTTCATTATGACTTTTTTTTAAAATCATTGTGTAACTAATATACAGTATTGCTTTTAAAATGATTATGTTCAACACAATACTTTTGTACTATCTGTTCCTTCCCTCCTCCTCTGGTTCCACCCTACTCCTTCTCTTCCAACCCTCTAGCAAGCACCTGAGTTCCCCTCTAGCCCTGACTATGGCCAGGGTCTGCTGAGCGATCTGAACGAGTCTCTCCCTACCTGCAGCGAAGATGTCAGTGCAGTGGAAGACCTTCGCCTGGAGCTGGACCAGTCAGAGCTGAAGCAACGAGAGCTCTTAGATAGGGTGCGGCAGCTGGGGGAGGAGGCTGCTGAGCTCAGGGGGGTGGTGGTGGAGCTCCAGAGGCAGCTGGATGTGTCACTGGCTGCCCAGGAACAGCAACAGGGCTTGCAGGGAACACTAAAGGCTCTAGAGGGGAGAGAGGAGGTCCTTTCCAGGGAGCTGGAAGCACTCAGGGCTGGGGAGAGAGCCAGGGACGCTGAGCAGTGCCTGCTCCAGGATAAACTGGCAGCTGCTGAGGGGAAGAACGTAGAGCTCCTGGCCAAATTGGATGGCGTGCTGAATGAGAAGGGCCAGCAGGCGGCCAGTTACTTTGATTCAGCACAGAAGATACACGAGTTGCTGGACAGATTGAAAGAGGCAGAGAAAGGGAAGATGGAGGCTGTTGCTGAGTTAGAGGAGAAGAAGAGGCAGGCAGAAAGGCTAGAGGAGGATCTGAGAGTCAAGGAGGCAGCGACAAAAGAGGGGGAGACAAAACTTGGAGCATTAGTAACATCTACTTCTGAGGAGAAATGCAAGTTGGAGGCAAGAGTGGAGGAACAATGCAATGCCCTTGACAAACTGCAGGGGGCCCTGACACTGAAAGAGAAGGAGGCCAGCAACCTGCAAAGGCAGCTTCAGGACCTCCAAAGATTCCTAGAGGAAAAGGAGAAACAGGTGGAAGAGGTCAAGAGGAGAGCACAAGAAGATAAAGATGAGATTCAGAGGAATATCAGTGGCTTAAAGGAGTCTTTAGAGGAGGAGGTCACTACCCTGAAAGATCTGCTCAGGAGTAAAGAGACGGAGCTAACTTCCACCTGCCAGACACTACAGCAGCTAGAAACCAAGAACCAAAGCCTGACCACAGAGAGGGACAGACTGACCACTAGCCTCTCTGAGCTGGAGGCTAGCATCAAAGAACAGGCTAAGAAGATAGAAGACTACAAGACACAATGCACCAATCTAATGGAGCTAAATGGGAAACTGCTGACCACAGTGAAGAGGAACGAGGAGTTGAAGAAAGAGATGGTAGACAACAGAACAGTGCTTGAGGCTGAATTGGCAGCTCTTAGGGCTTCTGAGAAACAACTCAAAGGCCAGCTGGATGATGCCAAGGTGACGGTGGATGACAAAGAGAAGAGGTTGCGCGAGGAGAACCGCACCCTGGATGAGAGTCTGCAGCGAGCTGCCATGGCCACAAAGCTCTCAGAGGCAACATCAAAGCGACTGGAGCAGGAGAACCAGAGTCTGAGAGAAGAGCAGGCCACTGTGAAAGCAGCTCTTAGCTGTATGCAGGCAGAGCTGAAGTCTATTCATGGGCAGATTGGAGAGTTGGAGAAGAGCTTGGGAGCCTCACGCAAGAATGAAGCCATGCTTCAAGAGCAACTCCGAGCCAAGGAGGCCCAGCTAGAGAGTAAGGAGAAAAGCTTTGTTGAGCTCCAGTCCAGGGTGAAAGCTCTGGAGGCTAGTGAGAAGGAGCTTCACATGGCCAAAGTCCAGGCAGAAGCAACTTGCGCTAGACAGACAGAAGTGATTGAAAAGGTTACCTCTGAGAAGCAGGCAGTGGAGAAATCTCAGTTGGAGAGGAGCACCCTCCAAGCCAAGGAGAACGGGGAAGTGACTGCCAAACTGACTATAGTTGAGGGCCAGCTGGAGGTGAACATGAAAGAAGTGTCCAGGCTCCAGGCAGAGGTCCTGGACCTCAGGGTTCAGCTACAGAGGTCTGGGGAGGAAAAGTTAAAATCCCAAGCACAGCTGGAGGTGACAGAGGCTCAGAGAGATGAGCTCAGGACTTTGACTGAGCAGCTTAAAACCCAAACAGAGGCGCTCAATCAGAGGCACATCGCGGAGCTCATGGAAAGCAAGAAGAAAGAAGAGGCACTGATTGAAGAGCATGACAGAGAAGCAGCTGCCCATGCTGAGTTGGCTACCTCAGAGGCTGCCACCCGAGAGGAGCTGGCCACCCTAAAGGCCGAAAATGAGAAGTTGGCCCTGGAAAACAGCGAAACACGTGAAGGTCTGCACCGGGCCAACACAGAGATGGCAGAGCTGGGGATGACCATCTGCAAGCTAACTGCAGAAAATGAGGAGGCCAGAGAGCGTTGGACTGGGGATGCTGACAGGATGGAAGAGCTGGAGGAGCACACCACCAAAGAGGTGGATCGACTAGAAGCCTGCATAGCAGCACTGCGGCTGGAGAATGCCAGCCTGAGAGAGGAGCTGACACAGATGGAGAACCTTCCAGAGACTTTACTGGAGCTCCAGGAGAAGCTGGAGAAATCCAAGAGCCAAGTGACGAACCTCAAGGACTCCAGCCGAGAGGAGATGGAGGGTATCAAGTTCCAAATGAGCTCAGAGAGCATGAACCATCAGATCCAGATCAAGGTGAGTTTAGCCAGTCTGTTAATCATGCCTTGCATTGATAATCATTTTTCTTCAGTATTTTATTTTATTGTGTCATTATGTCCAATTCAGTTAACTTGTTTTTTTTTCTCTTGTATGTTTCTCTTGCGTTTTAGAGTGTGAATGAACAGCTGGTGAAGGCGAAAGCCCAGCTGCAGAGAGAGCTGGAGAATGTGTCTAGTCTGGAGGCCAAAGTGTCTGAGCTAGAGGTCTGTGTCCTTCCAGCTTCACATAATTCATGTTTACATAGTGGTGGTGGAACTTCTTCTGAAATCTCTAGAGAATGAACACCTTTGCAGGAAAATAGTAGTAAAGAAAATATACCGCCTTTGGAAAAAATAAGAAATTCTCTTTGATGTATTCTTCACTTTTTCAAGTCTAAAGAAAATACTATATGATTAAGGAAAGACTATAGATAGACACTGAGTCAATAGTGCAAGATCCTATACATACCTTGTTACAGTCTCAAAAGCCTGAGTCTTTCATTAGTACATTTGCAGAAGCAAAATAATTGACTTGAGGATGTGGAAAAGGAAGCGACACACCAAGTGGGAGGTTATGATAGCATGACAATTATCATTCATTATTATTCATATTATTCATTAGCAGTAGATGATTACAGAAAGGTCAGAATCATTTTAATCTTTTTTTTTTTTTTTTTTAACATGTTGAGAGCTTTATTGCAAGAACACTTCCCTGTTATTGCTAAAGGTGGACAAATGAATAGGCAGCTCAATTACAAAACCACTGGTGCACTGTAGAAGTCCATTCACTTAATGAATCTAACACAGGCTGTAACATACAAATAGAGAACAACTGATGGCTAAATAATTGAAATGACAATCTAAAATATCAAAAATGCAGTTATGGATATGTTTTTGTATATGTTCTGATTATGTTTGATAAAGGTTGTGAATGAGCAGTACTCGCAGCTGATTGGTGAGAAAGACGTTCACATCACAAAGTCAGAAACTACCATTTGCCAGAGTGAGGAGGAGATTCAGCAACTGAGAGGCTCGGTCAGCAGGTGCGGTCATGCTCACTGCTACCTGTGCATTTCATCCTATTATTAAAAAAGCAGACTGTTAGCCACTGGTCGATTTTCATTGTCCTTGCACCTCCTTTCTCCAGTGGTGAGGATGCACTCTCAGCTTTGCAAAAGGTCCATGAGGAACTGAAGCAGAAGCTTGACAAAGCAGAGGCTGACAAACAGAGCCATCACCTCAAGATGTCCGCAGAGATCGATGACCTTAGCAGAACCAAGACCAACCTCGAAGAGCGGCTCATCGAACTCATAAAGTACGACCTTGACCTGTCTCTCATCACAGCCTTAGCATGGGGGAAATATGTAAGAGGCAACAGGGATATATGTTTTTATGAA
This sequence comes from Centroberyx affinis, assembly GCF_046629955.1. NCBI lineage: Eukaryota > Metazoa > Chordata > Actinopteri > Beryciformes > Berycidae > Centroberyx > Centroberyx affinis. The sequence goes on from NW_027282789.1 coordinate 139,283, forward strand.
GAGAGGGACTAAAGGGTCATGAAGTTTATTTCGCACTAGCATGTGGTAGTGCCTGCTCTTTGATGGGCCCAGTGGGGAGTGTGTATTCTGAATTGGCTCTCCCAGAGAGAGCACTTTGCAGTCCTCTAATATGCTCCCACTGCTCAGTCATACTTGACAGAGCTGTGGGCGAAAAAGTAAGGCTGAGGAAAAAAAATAGCTTCTTTGAAAGCTGACATAATATTCTGAGAACATGATAGAACAGAAAGACTTTGATGGAGGAGAGAGCAGGAAAAGCAATGCTGAGAGGCCAACATGAGAGGACAAGTGTGGTAGAGAGATGCTATTAAAGAGAAATACAGGTCTTTATTTATCATTCTTCACTGGCTTCAGCAACCACCGCTGCCTCTCATTGGCTCACTAAGCTTTCATCCTGAGTAGGATGCAACACAAACACACTGTCAACTCCCCTGGGATGTGCCCACATAATTTCAGTCTCTTGTTTACTTAATTATTCATGCCTTAGTTGCATCATTTGGTGAAATGAAGCCACTTCTGAACAGCATGACGTAGAGCATATACAATATATGAGATTTACAGTGCAGTCTAAGAAAATTTCATGATACATTTATGCTCATTCCTCAAAGATGCTGAAGTGGAAAACATGTAATCAACATTCACAAATGACAGCATGTCTCGGGGTCTTGAGGTTCCATCTGCCTTCAGAGTAGCCTCAAGATATTGGGCATTAAAAGTTTTGGCATCCTATAGGGAAAAACTAAAAACTCCAAATGTATTTTGTTTTTCTAATTTGCACTTTTCCCCAAGTGAAAATACATTTTCAAAAAACTCTAACTTCAGTCTCATGTCAAGACCTGTCAAGACAGTGCCGAATGACACCCATGCCCAAAACCATGCCCTAGTGTGTGTCTGTTTTTGTGCGCTATGACAGAGACAAGGATGCTTTGTGGCAGAAGTCGGACGCACTGGAGTTTGAGCAGAAGCTGCGGGCGGAGGAGCGCTGGTGGTTGGTGGATAAGGAGGCCACTAACTGCCTCGGCTGCCAGGGCCAGTTTACCTGGTGGCTGCGCAGACACCACTGCAGGTGGGTTGGCACTTTTCGCATCTGCACCTGCACAATCATGCCAGTTTAACCAAAGAATAATAATACAGCACACCCAGTCAAGCTTGTATGCTTTCTTGACATGCAAGACCAAGTAACCAAATTTTAGGCTTAATATGGATGAAAGTGCACATTTTTGTTCTTGTTTCAGGCTTTGTGGCCGCATCTTCTGCTACTACTGCAGTAACAACTTTGTGATGACCAAGCACAGTGGGAAGAAGGAGCGCTGTTGTAGGGAGTGTTACACCCAGCACAGCGCCGTGGTGGAGAGGTTCACAGAGGCGGAGCTGAGTCCCTCAGACACCCAGCCTCCTCCACCCGGACTTGGGCCTGTGTCCCCTCCTGAACCAGCCCCTTATAAACCCACTCCCAGGGTAACAGGTGAGAGACATGCTGGGATGAAAGACACATTCACACATGTTCTCAGTGTCACAGCCACACATTCTCATTTTTACATTCACATTCACAGGCTCCCATACTCACACCACACACTAAATTGACAGCTGCGCACTTGGAAAACCAGCGCAGCTAGTTCCAGTGAACTTTAATGAACATTTGACTGTAAACACTTTCTCACATTTGCTCTCTGGCTCTTTGTCAAATGTATTGTCATCTTTGATGTTGACTGGGAACTAGCTCAGCAGAACTGAAAAGACTTGCTTTGTCATATTACGGAACAAGGACAGAAACCTTTGCTATTTTCTGGAATCTCGGAAGTTCATTCAGTGAACAGAAGGGGAAGAGGTTGACATTTCTGTCTCTGCATGCCACCATTCAATGTCAGTGGTTGTCTATAGAAGTTGCTTTGATTTTAAAGAAAGGAAACCTGCATATTGGTAGGTCTATTTTTCTAGTTGCCCGGTCTCGACAATGAACTTCAAAATAGTGATTTAAGATTCCCTTCAGTAGCAAATACAAATTGAAATATCACCACACACTCTGGTTTTTTCACATATGTGATAAATGATACAATTCATGGTATTTAAATCCTTTTCATACAGTACATTCCTGTTCGTCTCAGTTTCAGACCCCAGCAGCAGATCTGACGATGGAGTTTTTGACATCATCACAGAGGAGGAAGTGAACGGCATCTATGACAGCGATACCATGTCCCAGACCACAGGAGGCTCCCTGGAGGGGGAACAAGACAGGCGGCCTCCAGGAGCGCTTGACATGTGAGTGTCAAAAGCTATTTGTTGTTTTGTTACTGTGGGCATTGTAGATGTCTATACTCATTACCATAGAGACATTCACAACATGTGCAGAACTACTTGATTTGTGAAAGACAGTTTTCCTAAAACCCACCTGTCATCCTGTTATTTATTCAGCAGAAATACAGTACAGACACCACGAATTGACATGCACACACACACACAATCACTAATTTACCCTGAAGTTCCTTATGACCTTCACACACCTTGCTTTGTTTCATTTGTGAGCCACCGCTGCTGTTTTGACTCCTCCTTTCAGTCTTGATTAAATGAGGGACGGACCTCAGCGATGACCGAGAGGCAGATGAGATAATAGTGAATTACCTTGTACCAAGGTGTGATTTAAGATTCCCTTCAGTAGCAAATACAAATTCATATATCACCACACACTCTTGTTGTTTCACATACTGTATGTGATAAATCAAAACCCATAACTCAGTGTCACGGTTTGTCATGTGATTTAGGACGACCTGGAAGAAGGCCTGCTTCCATGAGTAGAATGATAATAAGACTTGTAGAGTTGCCGAATTCACATGAGTTTTGTGCAATCTTCAGCAATCTGTAATATCCACAGTCAATTTAAGTTTATAGTCATGGACCCTGAGTATACTACAACACTGAAAGACAAATGTAATAATGTTAAAAAATAGATTTATATAATTTCACTAGGGGCCATAAAAGCATACTATACTGGACTCTAATCATACACATTTGGTTAACTTTATTCCTTATTTAATTACTTTATTATAATTTTTATTTACATTATAAATATTATTTTCAGTTTGTAAAGAAAAGGGGAAAGAAAGAAAACTGTATGCCCTGTACAATTTCCCCAAATAAAAAAAATACAAATGCATCACTGTCAGATACAGTAACATACTCTGTTGTTGTTTAGTGCAGTGAGCATAGAGATCATTTCATTTGCAAGCAAGCACTCTGTTCTGCGTCTTTAGAGAGTTTTATGGTACATTGAAAACAAGAAATTGTTCTGTCTTGTGACTCAATTTGCAGAGGCACAGGAGATGCGACCCCTGATGACCCCGAAGAGCATGTACCCACCGTTCAGGATTCAGAGATTAACCTCCTCAAATCAGGAGAAGTCACGTGAGTCTTTAACATAATGCGCTACGTTTGTGCGTGATTGATTAGTCACCTCAGTCTTGGTCCTGCTAATGCCATTTTACGGCATCTTAAATTAATTTGCTCTCGTTACAGGGTGGCTGTCCCTCTCAGCATTGACGATATTTCTCAGTTTGGTGACGGTTCGAGGGAAATCTTTATCAAATCTAGCTGCTACAGCCTGATATCCATCGCTGTGGGCGACTGTGGGCCTACCATCGGCTGGATGTTCTCCTCCGAGCCTAAGAGCATCTCCTTTAGTGTGGTTTACCGGGAAACCCCTGACATCCCAGTGGAACAGTCAAAGGTAGACCCGCTCAGTGTGTTTGTGTATGTATACATACTGTATATGTGTGCTATATGTGGAACAAAGCATTTAGAGCAGCAGTGCAGCAGCTACAGGTAAGATGCATGTGTTGTGCACTTCCCACCTACTTGCAGTCTTCTTGCTTACTGGTTGTGATAAACAGTCTTTCCTTTCAGTCTTCTCTTTCCTTATGGCCTAAACCAGTTGTTCCCATAACTTTTCATATCATGGTCTCCCCGAAGGACAACCCCCTCCTCCACACATTAGACCGCAGACCCCATTTAATAATATTTTACATTTTGTCCTATGGAACCGCATCTGACTTGGTGGAGAATTATATAAATCTATGTGCTGTAGGTGAGGTGATACCAACAGGGTGGATAGTGAAACCTGTAATCAAAATAGTCATCCTTATACATACTCTCATTGTGCTAACTGCTAGGAAGTGAAATAATAGCGAAATTAAAGTATTGCTAATTTTTCTGACAAACTAGAATTCACACCTGCTGCTGCCCCAACATCATGACCAGCGAAGAACAATACTATCAAAAAATGAGACAACTACCCTATAATCTAAAACAAAGTGAAAATTACACAACCTTATAAGCAAATAACTGATCGTCTAATTAGAGGTAAAATGAACCTAACGTACCCTTTGTTTTTTCAAGTAACATTAGGCTTGGTCAAGCACAGTCTTAAGTAATGATGAATTTGGTGGACTGTGAATGAATTTGGACGAATTTACAGCTGTACAAACTCAACACGTTGGCCAAATAGAGTCTGCTCAATTCATTCAATTGTCTGATGTAAAAACCGGAAACAGGTTAAATGCTCACTGACCGATACACAGCATTGATTCATTAACTGAACCGCTAACCCCTCTGAACGAGCATCTTTTAACCAAAAGATGGCACTACCTCCGCAGCTGAACGGTTCATTTAGTCCGATAAAGCAGCTGAGCTACTAACCCAAACACTGGGAGCTGAATCGCTCAACCGACTGGCTGAACGAATCACTCAGATCTGTGCTGTTTCATTTGACCAAAGGCGGGACTCTCTACCCGCCTGAATGATTTGTTCAGCCCGATACAGCAACTCAACGGTTTGTTTAGTCCGATTGAAAGATGTCGATTCAGCAACTGAGCTACTAACCCATACACTGAACTGCTGAACGAATCGTACAGTTGTGTTTGCGGCATGATTGCTGTTTGGGTGTCGTGGAACAACAACAATGGATGAATGAACAAGGAAGTTTGAGAATTTGTGCCCAGCCTGCAGTGGCATGTGATCAGACATTCCGGCCACACCAAAACTCACACATGATAAATTATTACCAGGCACAATTGATTACCCCAGGCAGGCACTCCCTATGGAGCACAGGGCTATTTGTTGACCTTTCTAACATTGCAGAATAAAACACTGCAGGTTGTCTTGGTTGCTCAGCAGGTTAACGTATGTGCACTTAAAATGTCATGGATTTTAAATGAGTTATGACCTTTTGCCGCATCCCCCCCCCAATACTTTTCCTTTATTTCTATTTTTCCTTTTCCTTTATTTGTTTTCGTCATAGTGCTTTGAGATTTGCTTTTAATTAAAAGTGTGTTGGCAATAAAATGTCTACATTTATATTACTTTTATGATGATGATGATTATTGCTGTACTTGCTGACTTGCATATATTATTGATATTATATGTAAAGAAACAGAAATACCATAAAAATAATCTTTAAAACAAAACAAGGCCTGGAGTGGCATACGTTAAGCTTGACTGTATTAAAAATTACAGTTTCTAAATTGCAAGAACCTGGAAGTTTGTTTGATTGCCTCTTGAACAATGTATTCTGGCATTGTGCAGAATCCCTCGCCTAGAAATCGAGCTGCACCTCAGACTCTTATTCCTGTTGTGTCCTCAGGTCCTGATTCCCCTGACCCGCTGTAACTCCCATAAAGAGACAATCCAGGGGCAGCTGAAAGTCAGAAACCCTGGCCTGTACACACTCATCTTCGACAACTCCTTCTCACGGTAGGGAACTCCCAATATCCAGTGTCCTTGTCCTGCCGCTGAGAGCTTCTTCTTAGTGGAAAATGCTTGTGAATGACAGAAAATCTCTCTCTAATCAGCTCTGTCTCTGCCATCATTTCCTGCCTCTGTATGCGTGTGTGTGTGTGTGTGTGTGTGTGTGTGTGTGCGTGTGTGTGTGGGGCCAAGTTTTCTGCTGTGCCTCAGCATTTCGTTTCAATTGCTAGATTGCAATCCTTTCATCAGCAACCTCTCCTCGAAACAGGTTCATCTCCAAGAAAGTGCTCTACCACTTGACAATTGAGAAGCCTATAATCTACGATGGAAGCGACTTTCCGTGAAGCTGGACTGCAAGTGCGGCCGCAGTGACTTAAGGCTGACGTTAGAGGGCTAAAGGGAGACTCGAGAGATAAGAGTTCAATGTCCATTTTTAATGAATTATTGCTTTTTAAATTTCAGTTATTTCATTTGCTTCTTTTGTTTCCAAATCCCCTTTCCACCCAGCTATTTTATGTTTACTTCTGTTGATTTGTTGAAGTCTTATTTGAGAAGGATCCTTTCTGTATTATTTAACACTAAGGTATTATGTTTTGAGGTGTTTTAATGGGTTTACTGTTGCCTAAGTGAATTGTTGTCAAGGAGATTATAGAGATTTTAGACAGAGAAACAGAAAAAATGGCTTATACAAGCTTTACGTTTCTGTTTAAACAAACACCAAGTAATGTACCTTTACGTCAGCTAGTTTTTTTGTTTATTTCACAAATTTGGACATTTTAAGAAATTGTGAAACTTTGTTTTTTCTTTCTGTTGTTTATGATGGTCTCTGCTTGCTTTGACTTCTCATTTCCCTGAATATGCTGTTATGTTGGAGAATGCTGATCACTGCAGAACACTAGCTTTCAGATGAAGATCATTTATTTGCGAGTTTCTGAGCACCCAGAAAAGAATATTTTTTATTTTCTCTTTGACTCCCATATATTTTTGACACTACACAATTAGCTTTCAATAGATTTTAGAGGTTCTAAGTATCATGTACATTTTCTAATCCCATGGGAAAACGAAAATTATATAAAGTACAGACGTGTGGTTTGTTCACAGCAGCGGCAAAATGATCCAAACAATAATCAACCCAGAAAATTACCCAGTGACTGCAGGAGCCTGAGGATAGACAACGAAGCTTGCACACTTTGTGCAACTCTCAGGAGTAGAACATCAAATTGTCTGAAAATTGTCTCCACTGGGAGCTGTTGGCACTCAAAGCGTGTCCTTATTTTCTGTTTTGGACAAAATAATGTCATCTTAATTACTATGTGAGGAGAGTTTAGCAAGCCAGCTTTCTCCATTTCTGTTATTAAACTGTCAGCTTATGATGATCTACTGTATTTCCAAAGTGCCAATTATTTTTCTTTTTTTTTCCAGATATCAGTTCGTCTATGTAATTGTATGTTTTACACTTGTGTTATCCACTTGGAACATGACGCTTGGTATAAAGTATAATATACTGTAAGGAGTTAATTTCAACGAGAAGGACATTTAAATCACAATATGCACAATATCATACATTTTATACTATCAGTTGAAAGGGTTTTTGCTTAGTTTGGTTTTCATTTTAATCTCTGGAATCATTTTAGCCAGACATTTCAGATACCCAAGCTTTTATTGTACTCTCTGTGATCAAATGTGTTTGAATATTGTTTGCTGTTTTTCTTCTTTTCTCTCAAAGCAATAAGAAAAAACGATCTTGGTCACTTTGATGGAGTTGACCGCACACTTCTTAATGAAGCAAGGGCTTAACTCTGCTGCTTTTGTAGGGATCTGTTTGCATTTCACAAACAGTTCTCTTTTATATTCTTTGATTGGTGTAAATTGATGCAATTTGTATGCAAAGCCTGATATTTTCTCAAGAGAATTGCACTTTGTGAGAATTATTTTTTAAATTCTGTTACGAAAAAATATTTTAAAGTACATCTGTTAACGTTTATATGGTATTTGTCAAAGATTTCATGCAGGGACAGATTTTCTACTTGTTCTTTTTGACAGACAATTTTGGAGAAGTGAAATGTACATTAATCTTCCCTACAAGCACTCTATGCAGCCAGTAATAGACCTGTCAAGCACAGTAAACATAAATAAAATCTGAGAATAATGATGCCTTTGCCGTCCACTTATCCACATCTCCTCTGCTATCTGACAGCCTGGAACTTCAGGACAACATATCCCAACAGTTTATCTCTGTGTGGTGCCTCGCTTATTCAGAAATGTGGCATAAACAAAGAAGTCACCGCACAAATAAATCTGTCCTTGGGTGTGTGTTGTGCCAGCCTGAAAAGACCCAATAATCCATTCTCACATTTAGCATTTCAGCACAGGGCTTTCAATTTGGCCAGTGTTTCCTATTTTTTTTTTTACTGTAGCTTATTTTTCATTTTCATTTTCCTATCCTGCCTGCCTCTCTGCCTGCCCGCCAGCAGCCCACGTCTGTTTTCATGAATTCATGTTTGCTGGATTTTCAGATGAAAGCAGAGGGAGAACTACGGCTCGGATTCAATTTGTTCGTCTGTCACACAAAATATGCCAGACATCGCTGGTCGGACTTGGACGAAACTTTGGGGTAATGATGCATCTCACCACTATGATTATAGGCTAGATTAAAGTGAAAATCTTACATGGTTTATCTTTTAACATAGTATGCATCGACCACATCTCTGCTTCCATTTGAGTCTAGAATTTGCATGCATGATGGGATTGGCTAAAAGGACTGAGTAACAATTAGGGACTGCTCACAGGTTGATTAAGCCCCCAACTCTGTCTTACAGACAACAGGCAGTTGCATGGCTACCTGACTTCTCCCGTGAAACACAAGCACATCAAATGTGTCCTTACCATGCATTCACACTGTTAACAATTTAGTTGATGGATTTCTCTGTCCAGATGGCAGCGGTGCAAGAGACTCTGATTGCATCTACATATGGTCTCATGCAGCTATAAAGTTTTGAACAGGCACATCAAGTCTTTCCCAGTTCAGAATTAAATTTAGGAACCTGAAGTATGAGCCGGTTTTGAGAGCGGGGATGATGAGCACTAACCAAACCAGCAGTGATGAGATGAAAGATGGTAATTTATTAAAGATGGCTTTGTGAATTAATAAGTAGCAGTGTTGGTCATGCCTCCTTAACCTAAAGAAGACAATGATGAGTGCCATAGGTATCACCAGTAATAAACCTGAGTGCAAAGTGGTAGACAGCAGCTAAGGGTTTAAGGGTGGTAACTGATGCATGTCCAAAAATTAAATCACCATAATCCAAAACAAAGAGAGACAGCTTCAACTGTTCTCTTCGTGCTGAACATAGGGAAGCATGCCCAAATATTTATAATGAGGGACCTTCTTCATGCCATCTATTAGGGGCACTAAGGCACCGCCCCACCTGCACCATCAAGCTGGAAAAAATAGTTTTCAGGTAGCCTACAACATTCCCTCAACCTGCCTCGTCTTCAGTAAGTGATTTCTTACATTTCCCAGAGTGGCTTTCGACAGCGTCCACAGAAAGACGATAGTTAGGGATACGGATATTTTTTTCTTTTCCTTTATAGTAAATCACCACTGTCCAACTCTCTTCCAGGATCCAGGTATGTTGTATCAGTGGCGGGACTTTAACACTCTATACATTTGTCCAGCAGGAGCTTTCCGTTCCTTTGGGATACAAACTTAACTTTGTGGAAGACAGATAGGTTAGGAGATATCAGCTTTGTAAATAGCAGCTCAGTGTTAGCTAAGGACACATTTAGGAGCGCTCATCTTAAGTTATCATGCTACCCAAAGCGCCGCCTGTCGCCTGTAAGACAGCCTTGAGGGCTCAAAGACTCTTTGAGCCACCGAACGTGTCAAGCCAACCAAAGACGAACAGAAGCTGGTATTACCTTCAAAATAAAAGCTTAAACTTGTCCCTTCAGTTTTGTGCCACAGCTGATTAAAATTGACTTTTTCAAGACATTGGCTGATGTAGGCTTACACTGTTGTTGAGTCTTTTTTTATTTAACGTTTGGCAGCCCTTTAATCTTATATGGCTATGGAAATGTGTGAAACGGACTACACCACCCTATTTCTATAACTAAAAAAGGGGGTTTTATTATGAAATGTGTCACCGGAATTCCCATGTATTTATTTTGGCGGCTTGACAAATGTCTTCTTTCCACCTGGGGATAGACGGGCTTTGAGTCCTCCTAGAGTCTCGTAGATAAAAGCACCACGTTGGACTTGGAGGATGGTGGTGCGCTACTGAACCGACAAGATGCGCTCGTTCCAAATCCACGGGATTTTTTTCATAATGTCCCTGGCTTCATCCGTGAGTGATTTAGCCTACTTTAACTTCATCTGTGTGAAAGAATAATGATGCTGATGATAGTAAGAAAACTTGCCACCCTCGTTTGCAGAGAAATTAGGCTAGTAATATGAGCCTAACTGTTATGTTTTTGTTTTTTACTGTGGGAAAAAAATAAAATAATTAGTGCAATCACTCTTTTAGAGAGATTTGATTAGAATATTGTAACGTCCAAAAGTAGAAATTTGTTTAAGGCAGATCGGCAAGAAAAACACCCCAATCAACATATGGGCTATGAACAGTGTCATCGATTCTGTGATCATTTTTCTGTGTCTGTTGTCATGTTTACATTTTATTTTACAATGCTCTAATGTATGGGTATTTAAAATAAATACCTAGAATATAACTAAATACAACTAGGCTACTGTGCGCGAGAGTGTGCGTGTACGCTCTGCGTGTTCTGGTACGTGATTGGTTAAATCTTCAGATTGGCGTACAGTAATTATATTGCCACTGTCGTCTTGCATCTTCAAAGCCACTGTAATCATAACAGTATCAGCCGATTGGTCACTTTCTGACGCCTAGAATATTATCCATGCTGTTGTTTTCATCACAAGGACTGACATCATTTTAATGTAATTATGTATCTGCACAGACAAAGGTGTTATAGCTATATATCGGTGTTATGGTTTGGATTGTAGTACATTTATTTTCACCTTTAATTGACTAATTGATCAACAGTGTTGCCCCATTCATTATATTCAGTTGATTTGGAAGTTTTTGTGAATCATGGTAATGGACTTTATGTGTGTAAAGGACACACACACACATACACACACACACACACACACACATTCATAACATTCATAACATTCATAATACATTGAAATGTGTTGCCTAGTGAAGTCACTTTATTGAAATCATAACAAAGTGAACGGCCCTTTGGATTTAATTAAGGGACTTGTTTGCTGCCTCTCCCTTAGTTGTAGAACAACAGCACTCATACAATTTGTTAAGGCCTATCAATTGTAAAGCAACAAGACATGCACTAAACCATACAGATGCATGCATATACACACATTCACACACACACACACACACACACACACTCACACACACACAGTCATTAGTGAACAGTTTTATAGAGCTATTATTACACGGCCACCCTGCTCATTTCCGCACCTGAAAAGAAATGAGGGCTCCGCAGGCGGGACGGTAATGGGTGAGGTGATGGTGGGCAGAGGGCGAGACACTCATCACTGTCTTCCACTTCATTCCATTCTCTTTCACTGATCAAGACCACACAGAATCATAATGAACTACTGGGGTCCACGAATGCACACACACACACACACACACACACACACACACACACACACACACACACACATATGCACACGCACAAGAAAAGAAAACACAATCACTGCAAACATGGCCAATAAGTCTTTTGAATGGTGGGATATATTTGAAATGGGGCACATAAAAGACGCCCCCCCCCCCCCCCCCCCCCCTTCCCATACACACACACACACACACACACACACACACTCACAAAAAGCAAAAAGCACCAGCTGGTCTTTTTGTCTGCATGATAAGGATTCGCAATATCCAGCATAAATCTAACTAACAGACTCTAGAGAATGTCATCTTTATTTATTTATTTAACCTTTCTTTAACCAGAAGGTTTCTTGAGATATAATAGCCTGTCTCTTTTACAAGAGAGACCTGGCCAAGACAGTAGCATGAATAAGTTAAAGGCAAATACACATTAAACATATCACACATAAAACAAGTATGATATAGGATTGCAACAAGTCACATAGGGCAGTGGTTCTCAACCTGGGATCCGAGGACCACCAGGGGTCCTTGAGGGGGTTTCAGGGGGTCCCCAGCAAATTAATGGATTGTTAAACTTCACTATTTATTATTATACTATTATTTCATTTACAAGAAGTTAATACAATTAGAGAATGTAGAATGACTATTTTGATCATAGTTTCACTGTTCTCTACCTACAATACAGACAGTCATGGAATTCTGGACAAAATCATATCTAACAATAAAAATATTCTCAGATTTGGGTCCGAGGGACAAAATCTCATCAGATGGGGATCAGTGGCCAAAATGTGGACTAAATTAGGGGTCCATGAAATGAAACAGGCTGAGAATCACTGACATAGGGCACATAGAGCAGCACACTAAATCCACCTTGTGGATCCAGTGTGGTAGCAGTTTGAGGCAAAGGATGACATGTTCCAGAGAGGAAGGAAGCTTACTAAGGAGAGTTTTGTTGATAAAGATATAGGCTACATGTGAAACTTCCTACTTAGCGACAGTCAAGTCCAACCAACCAAATCATAAATGCTACAGCGATGAGTGCGCGATTTAGCATTCAGAATGAAGCACAGAGATGCATGATAAACAGAATCTAGCCTGCATGACAATGAGCAGGATGCATGCATATACAGGATGTCACCGTATTCTAGACAAAAATGTGGCTTGAACTAACTTCTTTCTTGCCTCAAAGGAAAAACATTTCTTAAAATGAAAGTAAATACCCAGTTTAAGCTTAAGCTTCTTCACAAGGTTTTCAATATGTATATTAAAGGATATCTTTTCATCCAGCCATATGACTTTTCTAATTCATTCCCCCCTAATGTCAGGATAGTAACATTTTGTGCAGGAAAAAGTTTTATGTGCATTTAAGACTAACTTCAGCTGGCGAAGTGTAGATTGAAGTGTTGAAAAGCAATTTGGAGGTCTCTAATCTTCAACTCTGATCCACTCCATAAGCAGCTGGCAGATGGACTGCTCAACTGTGTATTTGTGTATGCACATGTTGTGTGGGAGTGTTAGCCTATCTGTCTACATATTTGACAGCCTGTCAGTTTATATCTGTACCCATGCAATCTAGAATATTGATTGTGTCTGTGCTTTTTTTGAGTGATTGAACATGTTATATATCTTTATACTATATGTCATTACCTTGACAACAGCCCAGAAGTGTCGTCATCGTTCCCTGTTGAAAATAGATGGCAACATCTGCGAAGAGAGCCCAATGCAATGAACCCTTTTTGGGTAGTTAGCAGTTAATGGGCTTCAGCTCTCTTTCAGAGAACATTTTTACAGCATCCGGCACACTAACTTGGCAGTGCGGCGTGGCCTTTGGCTGAGCATTTAGTTTCATAGCTCATGTTATCCAGGCGGATCTAGTATCCCTTCTCTATATCTGCTTCTATATTTTATCCTATCAGTTGAAATGCATGAGAGCATGCCATGTGCCTGGTACTCTTATCCAGCCTGTCTTGACTGCTGTTTTATTCCTCTCCCCCTGCCTTTCTCCACCTTGCTAACTTCCTCTCAAGGGCACATCATTCTTACGATCTAATGTAGAAAGAAATAGAGAAAGTGTCTTCACAGAATCAATGCTGCAATGTATAACACATGACCATCATCTAACATATGCCATTTATTAAAGCACCTTACAGTACCATGAGTGCATAGATTTTAACATGGGAAACAAAGCCCTAACTCTGGCAGTGTTAATGACATGCTCTATAGGACCCCAGTTCATAACAGAGAACGATGCACTGCTGTTTCCCATCTTGAAGCACACTTACTGCAGACTCAGAATCTGGTTCCTCAGCAGGAGGCAAGGTACGCCCGTTTCCATGTGTCCCCTGCTTGCCTGTTAGCAGGAAAGGGAGGTAATTGCTGGGTAAATTGCATGATAATATCTCTCATTAGACTATTAGCATTGCATTAAGAACATACAGCAAGGACTGGCAGTGTTTTGTTCATCTCACCTCTCCTGAAACTTTAATTCCTCATTGATGGAGGGAGAGATGGCACTGAGAGCTTGCATATGTGTTATCTAGTTACTTAAACAGAAAATGTGTTTTGTGAAAATATTGGATTGATTATTGACTCTCAGCTCCAGTGAGGCCCTGTCAGTCACTTGGGTCATTGTGCTTTTCATTGGCTCTCCAGCTATCAACAGCTCCCTGGAGACAAACTGCCATCAGTTGTCAGAAAGCTTGTGTTGAATTCCAACTCATGCATTCTGTATGATGTTTTCTGCCATAGTTTCTAAAGTGGTTTCTTTTATCCTCCACAAATACAAACCCTGGCTTTCTTCCACAGACTCTATGTGTGTGTGTGTGTGTGTGTGTGTGTGTGTGTGTGTGTGTGTGTGTGTGTGTGTGTATGTGTGTGTGTGTGTCTGAGGGTGGGTGCATGTTTGAGAGAGTGGGAGAGAGACTCAAAATGAGGAGAGAAGGTTGAGGCGAGTGATAGCAGAAAAAAAATTCTGTAATATACTTAAATGTATTCCAAAATGGCTTGAAAACCTTCTGTTAAAGAGTTCCCTCTCTTAGATGTTGTGAAAAAAGTCCCTGTTATTTTGGAAAATCATTGCGATGTTGACAGGGTTGTCATCCATGTCTGCACCAACAACACTTCCCGAAAATAATCTGGACTGCTAAAATTTGACTTCATACACCTATTTAATGTCCGGAAAGAGTCCAAAATAAGCCAGGAACTAATCCCCGGTCCAATCGTCTGGGGCGGTTTAATAGGCCACCCCGATCTGCTTGTTGCACGGATGCTATCGGCGAACTTGTTACACGGCAATCACCACTCACTTGTTGCCATCAACAAATGATGCCCCCAGAGTCCAGGCCCATCTGTCGTAGGTTCCTCTCGAAATTCTATTCATCCTTTTACTGGGCTTGGACCAGTGGTTAGTAAATCACCGGTTTGCCCCCTAAACCGTTACTTCTCGCCTGTCTCATCACTCAGGCAAACCCATCCATCAGTACTGCCTCTGTACTGCCTTGTCTCTCGACTCAAAAAAAAAAGGTCAAATTATAGGGATGGTAAGGCCCTGTAATTTGGAATGGCAGACCCAACATTTTTCCTTCTGTCTCAGGCAAACTAAAAAGCAGTTGGGCAGGTGTCAAGAAAATGTGAGAGCTATTCAGTTTGCCACCTCTCGCCAATCCAACATTTCTAACTAGATGGCACTCAGTAGAGAGCATACCTCCGCCAACGCTGTGCATTTGTCAAATATGCCAGTTCCACATGTCGGATTTTTACCAAAATTTCTTCCATGCCGCATTACCAACTTGTTGTCACATGTCACATTAGGAGATGCCCACATTTTCATGACTGTAGCTCAAATGGGACATGAGTTATGCCTGTTCAAATTTTAGTCACTTTAAACATTTTAGCCAATTATTGCAACACCTCTCGGCCAATCAGAACTATATTTGTTCAGTGGCCATTAGCAGTGCCCTTCTTCCAAAAATTAGCAGGGCGTTTATGTTTAAACTAGAAATGAGCTCTCCAGTGCCTCCATGTTGTTTGACTGGGCCAATAATAGACGGTATGCCTGCTGATAGGCCACATAGTTTGATGTTGTTACGTGAATCTATTCGTTCGTTGTATTCCTTTTGGTGAGAAGCCACACCCACTGCCTCGCCCCCCTTTGACCAATTAGTATGACAAGTTAATCAGTTTTTCCTTGCCTTCCAGTTTCATGCAAATTGATAACATTTTGAGATATCCTGCTAACAGACAAACAAACAAACAGAGAGAGAGACAGACGGAATGGGGCGAAAGCATAATGCCCATCCGACTCCACTGGCAGCGGTAACAAAACAAACCCCCCGTCCAGCTGTAGTGTTTGGTCTATTGAATGTTAGATCTCTTATTAATAAGACTTTTATCTGTCAGGATCTTATCATCTCTAATGAGTTTCATTTTTTCATGATTACCATGATTACTGGAAGAGAATTCTGCTGCTCTAATTAAATCATCTCCCCCTAATTTTCTGCATCTTCACCAGCAGGCTGTCAGGTCGTGCTGGAGGAGTAGCAGGACAATTTAAAATGCTCTAGGGTAACTCCGGGCAGTTTCTCTTCTTTTGAATCTGTTGCTTTCCTCATTCATGCTAAACTCCAAATTCTTTTTGTTTTAGTTTATAGCTCCCCCTAAATCACCCTCTGGGTTTCCAAAAGACTTTTCGGACCTGCTCTCTTGTATTATACTCAAATTAATTCAATATTTATGTGTTGTGTGACCTTAAACAATGATCTCTGTAAAGATGTCTGCTTCTCTGATCACAAATATATTATCTTTGATGCTGTGCTTCCCAGCCTGGATAGAAGTGAATGTAACCTTGTACTCCTCTGTCTGGTTAACAAAGACTATTCACTGCTTAAAAAGATAATTCAGAAAAGCAGAGAAAATGGAAGGCCACTGGAACTCACTGTTCATTTTGACATCCTTAGAAACAGTATGTGACAATTTAATACAGAGCTTAAAAGTGCAAAGGCAATTTATTTTATGGATCTTATTGAAAAAAAAAATAAAATCTAGCGTTCTCTACTCTGTCATCAGCCTTGCCACAGACGCACCTCCTAATGTCAGTACTGAATCATCTTCTGAGAACTTTGAGGGTTTTTTTTACATTTCTTAGCGAAAACTAATAATATTATTGTTAACAATAATAATAATATGACAGCACATCACCCCAGCTGCTCAGAATATATCTGTAGCTTCTCATATTGAGTTTTGATTGCTGTAATTCCGTCTCTGCAGGTGTGTTGAGTGAGACTATAGCTAAAATGAAGCCTATCCTGCGCCCTTGACATGCTGCTAATTACATTTCTGAAAGTTTTTATTTTGGTCGCTCCTGTCATCCTGGCAACAATCAAACTGACTGACAAACAGACTGTTTATGTGCAGCAATGATCTTTTTGAGAGGTTTTAATCTGGTTTTAGGGCCTTGCATAGCACAGAAACAGAATTTTCTCAAAGTTTTTAAATGACCTGTTTTTAGCTGCTGACTCTGGAAAATCCTGAGTTTTAGTTCCTCTTGATCTGAGGGCAGCTTTTTTGTAAAAATCTTTTCCTCTTGTTAGATCGTCTCAACACTGGATTGGCATCCATGGTATTGCTCTTGACTGGTTTTCCTTTTACCTGACAAATAGAAACTTCTCTGTAGCAATTGGAACATCCAGGTCATCTGTAGCCGAGGTTACCGGTGGAGTCCCTCAGGGTTCCATCCTGGGCCCCATTCTATTCTCCATTTTAATGCTCCTGCTGAGCCAAATCATTTCTTGGAACCGATGACTTCTGAATTTCCCTGTTGTTTAGTTACTTTATGTGAAGCACTCTGTAACTGTTGATAAGTGCTATATGAATAAAGTATATTATTATATGAAAATGGTGGTAAATGGTATTCCAATTGCTTGCTCATTCAAGCCAATCAAGCCAATCTATCTTTGAAATCTTGACATTCATATTGCAATTTTGAATTCAAAGTTATATGCAAGAATACGCCATAGTGTGTTCATTCATTCAAAATCAAAAGTATACTGAAAGTTTAATGTTTCTTGCAACCGCAATCTTTGTCACATTTCTAGTAAGGTGATAAAGTAACAAGGATTGTCGTGGAATAAGAGACTGATAGTGGAAGACCTGTAGTAATCATTTCATGTGTAGTAAGATTGTAAGAATATATATTACTACAAACACTCCTCTCCTAAATTTCACTAGTTTCATGAGTGCTTATTTGAGAATTAGTGTGTGAAACACAAATTACATTTAGGGGTGAACTGCCTTTTGTTTGTTGCTCGTATTTAGCGTTTTAGTTGTAACTTGCAAATTTTAAGGGGGTTTGACGTCATCTTCCTACAGGGGATGCATCCCAAAGCTAGTCTTGAGTAATATATCTTATTACCCCCTCCTAAATCAGTGGTCTACTATCATAAAAGGCCATATTTATGCAAGGCGATGCTCAGTCGTGATCTCATGAGATGGCTCCAGGTGTGTTTTGTATAGATGCAGATGTCGCTGTTTTCCCTCAGAGAAACTCATAGATCTTTTTAATGGAAATGTTTACAACACAAAACCAGTGCTTCTCATTGGCTGACACTGAGAAAGCTTATGAGTGGGGCAAACTGGGGTTTTCCAGAGGGAATTGTTGTGGTCCCAGGGGGATTTAGCTTATGAAGCTTCTTTTCCCTCTCAATTTGTTTTTTTCTTTTCACTGAGAGGCTTGTTTTCCCTGGGCTCTTTTCGGAGAAAGACTGTGATGGAAGAGTCAAGGACAAATGTCTGTGCAATATGTCTATTAATAACACTGGGTAAAGGATCACTTAATTAAGGTTGTGTCTGCAGTCTTTGTTCTTCTTCTCCTGCCTTGTTCTCTAGTCCTCTAATATATACCAATTTGGTATATATATTGATATTTTTACTGAATGTACTGCTTCTGGAACCGAAGGAGAGTCTAAATAACTGCCTGAAAAATACTCAGCATATGAACAACTGAATGCAAACCATTCTTGAAATTCAAGTAATTTTGTAAATGGAGGGGCATTGTGATTATGTCTGCCTTGTGCCTCCTTTCTTCTCCTTTGTTCCTCTTTTGTCTCTTTTTTGTGTCTACTTATCCCTCTCTCTGATTCTCTCTCTCTCTCTCTTTCTCTCTCTCTCTCTCTCTCTCTCTCTCTCACACACACACACACACTGCTCTCATTCCTGCCAAAATCATATCATGCCTTATACTTCCCAGCCAGACAACAATGGTTTCCATCTATTACACCCCCCCCCACACACATACACACACAGGTACAACCAAGAGGGTAATTACCACAGACTCATGATCCCCCCAGGCATCTCACACTCCTGCCCTCGTTCAGCGCACTTCCTCCCTATACCCCCCCCCCACCCCCCATCCCCACTCCAGCTCCTACCTTACCTCAGTCCTTGCTTTCTCAGAAACAGAATCCTCTCATCTGCTTTAGACGGAGATAAATGTCAGACTGATGTCAAATGCAAATCTGGTTATCCTGTTTTTATTTGACCTCAGGAAAGGGAGGGATGTGCCGGGGCAGACTGGCAAATAGGCAGACAGATTTCTGAGCTGCACCGTACAGACAGTGTTCACAGCAGCAACGTAGGCTAAAGTTATTGGAGGATTACGGCTCTTTTACCTGGATGAGACAATAACCTAAACTCTGATCAAAATGGATGTGTTCTTCAGGGCAAACTCACTTAATGAGTTTTCCAAGCTTTCCCCTCCCGCACATTGTCTTGAAAGATAATTTTGCTTAATACCGCCAATGGAGATAGATGTGTTTTGCCAAAAGGCAACTATTTTAGTAGGAAAGCATTTTCTGCTAAAGGGAACGCATACAGGCCAAGTGAGTCACTGTTCTTAAAAATTGGCATATATCTTTTTTTCATACACACGGAGACCCATCTGCATGTTTGTAATATGTCATTAAACTATAGGTGTACAGTACTTTGTTATTACAGAGTGACTGGGCATTTTGAAACTAGCAGACAGTTTGTTCGCTAGCCTACTTAAAAGTCCAGATGAATGTCTGTAAGGGCAACTCCAAAGAACTGCCATGCATTTTCTTTGATTGATTTTTTTTTCTATGCTTTGGATTGAAACTAATGCAGGATTTCCTTCCTTCCTTCCTTCCTTCTTCCCTCCCTCCCTCCCTTCCCTCCTTCCTCCCTTCCCACCTTCCTCTCTCTAGGCTTTGTCGAGCCTGCACCCTGAATGTGAGTACATATTTCAGCTGGAGAAAGAGGAGCGTCGCTGCCTTCAGTACATTGCAGAGCAGAGCAACAGCAGCGCACAAGGTTTCTCTTCTGTCTTCAAATCAGCCATTCTGTTATTCTGTTCCCCCTGCAGTAACAGCTCATGAATTCAAGAGTGGCTCTCGCCGTGATATGATATACTGCAAATGAGTGATCCATCACTGTGATGCACCAGTATAGGAGGCTATTAAGTATAGTTGCATAAGGGTTTGTGTAATATATTTCAAGATAAAGGTCTTGGTTGTAAATCCTTATCCTTGTCTTGATACAAGTTACACACAAGCGGATGTTGTGGCTCTGACAAAGAATACTGTTGAAAGTTTTATGCGTGATACATCACTCATACTTGTGTATGTATGTCTGTGCGTATGTGTGTGTGCTCCGTGTGTGTGTGTGGCGGCTGGGTAGTGCATGTGTGTATATGTGTGCAAGCACCTGCATGGGGTTTTATATGAAGGTGTGACTGTATGTGCATTTTAATGTTTGTGTGATCTCTTTCCCTCCCTCTCTTTCTTCTGATTTACCAGTCAGACAGACGCACAAACTCACTTTTTTTTCTCTCTCTTTCTTCTGATTTACCAGTATGACAGACACAAACACTCAATTTTTTTTATATCTATTTCCCCTCTTATCTCAACTGAAAGGTTGTCTGCCATTCTGGGATGCAGTTGTCTGCTGGCCTAGTGCTGCGGTGGGGGAAACGGCCCGCAGAGCCTGTCCTGCTGTCTTCTCCCTCTTCAGAAACAATACAGGTGCATGCAGATCACACTGTGAAAAGGAGGAGGGTGTGGGGGATTTTCAGGCTGAGGTGATAATGAGTAAATCAGTAGTGAGTCAAGGTGAAGCCAGAATTACTATTCTGATGAAAGCCAAAACAAAAAATGTTTTTAATCCTGATGAACTCTCTTTTACTGAGTAAGCCCCATGCCTCCTCTCTGGGTTTGCCAGAATTTCACAGGAGACTGAATTCAAATTAGTTTTTAACTCAATTTGAAAAATAGAATGTAAGAGCTTTACAAGTGTGCAGAAAGTAAAATCAGCTAAACAGACGCACCTTTGCATCAGTGTTGGGGCAATTCATGAATTGAATTTAGAATGCACGGTAAATTCCAATTCAGTTCCTGGAGTTGGAATTGGAATTGGAATTTCACCCAGCTCTAAGGAAACAGAACTGGAATTGGAATGACAGGAAACAGATTTGATTTCCATTAAATTCCTTGAAATTCCACTTCTAAGAGAGGTTGTCTTGACTTGCAAACATTATAAATCAAACATCATGAATCAAATAAAAGACAGTTAAGCAAATCAAATACATTCAACATAATGCATGTATTACGATTACATCAAATACCACCTGATAGGTACCTTTAACATTTTATGATATTCAATATTGCTAATATATAACACTATGTGTAATCTCGGATATGTGGTAAGAAAAGAAAACCCCCAAAAAACATGAAATTTTACAGATTTTCATTGAATTAAAGTAAACTTCTTGAAATTCCAATTCATCAGTTGAATTGGAATTGAGTTCATTCATGAATTGACCCTGCTTTATATATAAGGATAGCCTAAAATGCCAAACATTACACCAGAATACATAATGTTATTGATGATATAGCGATTCAACATCTGATCTGAGGCTGTGTTTCTCTTCTTGATCCCGCGACCTTTCACCTCAGGGTCGGTGAGCCGGAACTGCACCAGCGGCGGTTGGTCCAGGCCCTTCCCACCGTACCACATCGCCTGCAGCGTGGATGATGACATTCCTGAGGTGAGGGTGGCTGGAGAGTTGTCTGGAGGAGCGAGGCAGTGGGAGATTCCAGATTGTGAGGAAAGAGGTTTGGGTGAAGCAATAGGATTAGAAACAGGAGGAGAAGCAACAGGAACAGGGGGGGAAAACCAACAAAAACAGGAGGAGAACCCGCCTGTTCCTCCCTGTTTCGAAAATCAACAATGGCTCAGAGTGGAGCAAACCTGCAAGAGTGATGTTCTTGTTTTGGCAAAGAAGCAAAATGTATCATGTTTTGAAAAGCTCTTGTCAAGATTCTAGTGGAGTCATTTAGACTGAGAGCAATTTGCTGCCCATATGCTTGTTTTCTGAGGGTGGTTGAGATTGGAGTGCATTCACAGTCCTGGCGCTTAATGGCTCATTACCTCTTGAAAGTGGAGAGGAAAATCCATTCAAGCCTAATTCTGTCTCATTTGAATATATTTTTACAAGGCAGTAAGTGATTCCTATTTCGCCTGTCAGATATTAGCTGGTATAAGCTCTGTTGTTACACAAAGAGAGAATGTTGCTTAATAGTACTGACTGGCTTATAATCATAAGGGAGCTGCTTTTGGTGTTATACAGAGCAGCTTTTTTTAAGAGACAAAACCATCCTCACATAGCACTATAGTAATGTAATGGTATATATCAGAGATTCAAATTGTTCTATTATTGCTATTAACTGAAAAACAATCAACTACGCTTTAGACAGAAGTGTGAGTGGAGTTCAACATGAGGACACATTACTGACTTGAAGAACCATGGAACCTGAAATGGTTCTTCAATTATACCTGAAGAACCACGTAGAATAAAACGTGTTCCTTTAAATAACATTGTAACACACCATTCAGCCCATAAAACCCAGAGGAACCGTCTTTTTTAGTGTTGTCTATCATACAGATTTGAGACTGTAGTGGCAACGCTGTGCAGTCATTGAAGAATTGGAAATTCATCCGAAGCAATATCAATAGTATCGACTTCCTTACTTCCTAAACCCAGATGATGATGTGTGTGAGATGAGTATAAAACCACTAGTATTTACTCTTAGACACTTTTAGAGTCAACATGATAGTAAATGACAACTCCACTACAGTCTCACTCCATTCCCATTGGATTCAAAATATGGAAAAACTCTCTTGCAATTAGGCTCTATCCATCTGTCCCGTATATTTGAGTTTCAATTTTATCTGAATGTGTCCCGTAGATGCTGTGCAATTTGGACTCATTTTGGGATATTAGATTCATTTTTGAAGCCTGAAAGCATCCGGGCAAGCTTTGATATTTGAGCGTAACATCCTTTTATTACAAGATCTTTTTTCTCCTCTTGCCTTTAGAACGAACAGTCATACTTTGCCACGGTGAAGGTGATATACACCATCGGCTACAGCGTCTCCCTGGTAGTTCTTTGTGTTGCCGTGTTGATCCTGTTGCTCTTCAGGTATGAATAGACTAGATCACGGTAAGATTCATGGTCTTCCAAAGAGGACAGTTCTTTTCACAGATCATCTACACAGAAGACCTTTTCCTCTCATGTGTGCCATGTAAATTATATTTTTCAATCCATTCATATAGCAGCCCCAGAATAGATAAAAGATGCAGATCTTTGCACTGAATCCCTTTATAATTAAGGAAACACTGAGAGTCATCAGTTATTAGGTCAGACTTCCATACATGTTTCCTGGTTTTTCTTCCATTGTTCATCACTAACCTAAACTAAAGGTGAGATTGTACTTCCACTAGTAATTATTTTTGAATCAAGTATTCTCCTATAGGCCTAGATAATAGGCCTATATAATTATTATTATTATTCCTGGTACCCTGTCTCCTCCTCTTGATGTGCTCAGTCTGTTATTCTGATAATGTATGAATGCATTAAGAAGATCTATAGATGATAGTTGCTGAACTAGGGCTGGGAGATATGGTTGAGGACATTTATCAATCACAATATAGCTCACGTATGCAGAATCACGTTAAATAATCTAATTAATGTTCATCCCATTGAACCGAATGGTAATGATAGGTATGATGTCAAACAAAACTGAAATTTTCAAATAATTTTCCTTAAAATGCTTTTTTTTGTTTGTCATTTTTGTCATTGTTTTTAAATAAAATTAGCTTGTTATCATCAGTTTAGACAGCAGAATCGTGCGTCACAATATCCCAATATCTTCACATCATCATGATATGATTCCACTGAAAGACAATAAATGATACTGCTGAACAAGTAATGCTACTAGATTCACCAAAAATGCATGAATGGTAGCTTTGTTTTACCCTGATGGATCCCTGGTCTTATTTATCAATGATGTTAAAAGACCAGTGGCGCTATAGACACTGTCAACACACACTAAGGCATTATAACTGTTTTAGATGTATAGGAGAAGTAATTGGAGGTTTTAGTGAGGAATAAAATGACTGACTGTGTTAACTGTGTTATCTGTAAAAAATGTCCCAGACAGCATTGTTCTCTTCTCTGAGATTGCACTACGCTATACATTTTTATGTGTGCTTTGTCGGCTTTTTTCGACAGACGTCTGCGTTGTGCCAGGAACTATTTTCACATCCAGCTCTTTATTACTTTTATCCTGAAAGCTGTGGCAGTCTTCATTAAGGACGCCACTCTGTTCTCCAGCGACGACACCAACCACTGCACCCTCTCCACTGTAAGAGGCTCTCACCTGCATTAAGAAATTCCACAGGGTGGATTTGCTTGTCCTCTTATTTATGCAGTGCACTCATTGCTTGTATGTCTCCTCTCACATAATAAACCCTACATCCCTCTTTCTCACTCTCTGTCCCCTCTTTCCTTTCCGTTTCTTCTGTCCAGTTTACCTGTAAGGCCTCTGTGGTCTTCTGTCACTACTGCGTAATGACTAATTTTTTCTGGCTCCTGGTGGAGGCGCTCTACCTCAATTCCCTGCTGCTCTCCTCCTTCCGCCACAGCCGTCGATGTCTCTGGGGCTTCGGCCTGCTGGGCTGGGGTGAGAACCTTGAGGGCAGTTTTCCCAGATCCATATCACACTGAGGCGGGACTAGGTCTATATGAAGAGTTTTGTTCCAGAATAACATATCCCCCATTTGAAATACATGACATCTACTCTTACAAAACGACTGAAAAACAAATCATGGTATTTTGGTCACCTAACAACTTAGTTCTTTGGTTTACAAAATGAGAACACTTTTACAGATTGGATCATCTATATTTTAGAGATATTGGATTTTTCATTCAGGTTAAATGAGGTAATGATTATTTCCAAAATGGTTGTATACTAGATGCTAGAGGGGGCTTGTGCTTGTAAATGGAAGAAAAAACTCAGATGTTTCAATGCAAAGTCTCCATTTTATTCTACATCTGACCAACAGCGACATGTGCTAAAGTGAAAATCTGCAAAACATTTTTGAGTTACTCCATTATCAGTGCAAGGGGGGAGCTCACACTCACAAATAAGTGCGAGCTCCCCGTGCATCTAGTCTTCATTGGATTTTTGGGCCGATGTACACCTGTTTTTGCATCTCCAACCAGTACAGCATGCACATAATCTGTTTGTGCTTTTTTGATATTGTAAAATAGATGTATTCTTTATTCTGCTAGCTATGCCTCAGTCACCACTAGTTTTCCTGGGGCACACAAACATTCATACCAGGCAGTTTAGAAGCTCCAATCCACCGAACTTGCATTTCTCTAGAATAGTTTGGATAATTTGCATGGCAATTTGTGACAGAAGTAATTTCGTCTTGGACTAGGTTTCAATCTGCTATTTTCAATTCTAAGCCTTCCAAAGTATAGCAAGCTGAATTGATTGAGGTTTTCTGTTAATATGTGATGAAAAGTGAAACAGGTCGTTCCCCCGCAAATGATGCAGGCCCCCTTGGGCCAGTCAGTAACAAAATGCATCACCCCTATTATCAGAGTCAGTGGTGTAGCAGTTATGGACTGTGAAACTTTGACATTTTGACCTTTAATTATAACACCTCCATCAAAACAATTCGTTTTTAACCCTCAGAACATAGTGCCAAGAAGCATCATCCCTCCAGGTTTCGTCAAAATTGGACCAATGGTGTCTGAGATAACACTTTTGAGTTACAAATCTTCACCTTTAATTATAGCACCCCCATTAGACCAATCAGTGTTATTTTTTAAACCCTGGAACAGACTGGAAGATGCATCATCCCTTCAACTTCTGTCAAAATCAGAACTTTACACTCAGAGCTGAAGAGTCTGTAATGAGTCTTCCACCATTCGAGGCTTATTACAGTTCACTATTTCAAATGAGTTTCACAGCAGCACAACGAGCCATCTGCCAACATCCCCAGCTTATTATTTTCAC
Organism: Centroberyx affinis; assembly: GCF_046629955.1. NCBI lineage: Eukaryota > Metazoa > Chordata > Actinopteri > Beryciformes > Berycidae > Centroberyx > Centroberyx affinis. The sequence goes on from NW_027282789.1 coordinate 165,079, forward strand.
ATGGCCCAGCAACTCCTGACTGAGTGGAATGAACTGTAATTATGAAACAAATTGAATTTAACTTTATATCCCTGTGGCACTCGCCCCTACTCTCATGAACTTGATTATGGTTGTGGGTTGAGTATATCATATAAAAAATGTTGTAGTTGATTTCTTAGAGGTTCTGGTGTATATTTATCAGACACTCACAGTCTGTTGGCAGTAAATACTGGCACACATGCTACACACATGGATAGTACATAATGCTTCAGAAATATGACATTTGCTGGGAGTTCTTGCTTCCCAAGTCAGTGCACAGATCTAGAAATTAACATAAAAATTGCTGACATTCACCCAATGGGTTCAGATATTGTTAATTGTCTAATTGTCATTCATTCACCTAACCTGGTCTGCATTGATTATAATGTGTCTCAATAACATGGTTTTGGTTTTCTGCCTTTCCGCAGGTGTGCCAGTTCTCTTCATAGTCCTGTGGATTGGATCCAGGGTTTACTTTGAAGACACAGAGTTTGTATAAAACACCACAATCACCATTATTTCTCATATGCATTTATATCTAGGCATTTAGCTGATGGCGTCAGTCTACTAACAGTAGAATGAACTCAAATTTCTAGATCACCAACATTACAGGCAGTAGTAAGGAGTGCAATAGTCAGAGCCACAGCGCCTTCACAGTAGATTTAACATATTCCTGTCCCTAAAACGATCATGCATGATAGATATGTGATTGTTAAAGAAATAAGAGCAAGAGATAAGGAGAAAACGTATAAAGTAATTTATTATACTTTAAATTCCAAGTAAATTAATGAGTTTGTACTATTTGATCTCTTTCTTCCATGTTAAAATCTGATAACGTGATACATGACATCTTCAGTGGTGCACACACATACACTTTACTTCCCTATTGTGCATTGATTTAATATGGATATGATACTTTGCTTTGTTATCATCCTCTGAATCCCTACCTCTCTCCTTAGCTGTCATCTTTCTGATTTGTTTTCCTAGCAGCTTCTTATATAATCACAGGAACTAGGAGCTGATGCCGATTCTACTGATGAACTCATTGTAAGTCGCTCTGGAAAAGAGCTTCAGCTGAATGATTAAAATCTACAATGTAAAATATCTTCCCATACAGATGTTGGGACATCAACGAGGACTCTCCCTACTGGTGGATCATCAAAGGACCAATTGTCGTCTCTATAGCGGTAAATGCTCCGTGACACAACCAATTACCTGCCATTATGCTGAAACAAACAAAATGATGGATGTGTTAGTTATGTATCTGACAGATTCAAGGTTGTTATGCAGATGATTTGTTTGCCTGCTATTGAGAGTTGATTTCTGAGAGATGATTTGAAAAGTTAGTAGTTTCAAAGCGCTGATGTTCTTTTGTATGCATTAGAATAGGCTGCCCAAACTGCCTTCGCTCCAATTCCAGTCAATTACACACTTGCCTACCCATATTGTTTCCATGACATTCAGACTAGCAATGTAATCACATTTTTGTTAGCAACATTTGGTACTTGCCAAGGCTTTAAAGCTGAACATTTTTTTCAAATCTTGCATTGCTATTTTTTATTCTGCATGCTTTTCTATCAACAGGTCAATTTCATGCTCTTCGTGAACATCATTAGGATTCTGATACAGAAGCTCAATCCTCGCCTCATCCAATTCAATAACTCATCTCAATACAGGTAATCACTTAGCCACAGACACAGTTTTAGATACGGCATGAGAGAGTGGACTGACCAGTGAAACCTCCCACTTTAGTAATCACTGGGTTTTGATAACAGAAAGATCTGCAGTGGAAGTCTGTTGTTGACCAGAAATGGCCAATTCATTAAGTTCTAACTGAGAAAATCTGTCATATTAAACCCAAATACCACATGCTATTATACAGTACATATTATTCCCAAATCCCAAAAGCACTGCATGTGCTATCGCCCTCTTTTTTGAAGTTTATAGTATGTTTTGATCATGTTTGTCTTCCATACTCTTAAACTGTTTTTTTTCCCTCTCTTACCTTAATATAGTTAACTCTTTCTTGGCTTTGCACAGTTGGTTCTGTCTGACTAGTTAAATCTTTGAATATTGAGCTTCCTCATTCTGACAGATACTGCAGCACTCATATTGACTAGAGGGATAGGTGCAAATTTATAGTGTGAAAACCTGTTGTTGCACCACAGTAAACAATGTCTTATTCATTTTACCATCGCTGAATCACTGACTACTCAGTCTGGCCACATCTACCTCTTAATAATAACTAGAAGGGCACTCGGAGAGCGCAGACCTCCGCCAAGGTTTGTGCTATTATTGCTTGTTCATGAGTCGGATCCGGATCCGCTCCAAAATTTAATGGGTTCTTCCTTGGCCCATGCTTCACCCTTCCACAAAGTTTCATGAAAATCGGGCCAGTAGTTTTTCCGTAATCCTGCTGACAGTCAAACAGACAGACAAACAAACAAATGGCACCGAAAACATAACCTCCTTGGCGGAGGTAATAATGCATTTTATTTGTACTGCACATTTCATTCACAGTGAATCTCAAAATGCTACAGAGTTAAGAACAAAAAAAAAACTTGCCAAGAGGCTTATCAGAAGAAGTTTTAATTGGAATAGGCTGACTAGGCTATAAGATCTGCATATGCAGATCTTATAAAAGACATTCTGAAGGTAGGTCTTGATGCTTAAATTGCACCACCTACATTAATATGCAGACATAAAAGCATTCCACTACCTATAAACTCACATCTTAATATCCTGAGTCTGAATCACACACCTGCCACAACACTTCCACTCACAAACCCGTCCGCAGACTGACACACACACAGCATCCTCTTGATTGAGTCTAAGATTAGTGTCAACGTGCGTGATGCAATCAGCAACAGCATTCAAATGAGAAATAAGTATATCTTCCTTTTTATTTTTTTGACTCCCGCTGCTTCCTCTCCCCCCCCCCCCCCCCCCTCCTTCATCTCCCACATTTTGTTTCTTCTCTTGTATCCAACAGACGCCTGACTAAATCAACCCTCCTCCTGATCCCTCTGTTTGGAACCCACTACATGTTCTTTAATTTTCTGCCCGACTACTTCAATGTGAACCTGCGCCTTTGTATCGAGCTCTGCATGGGATCCTTTCAGGTACACACATCAAAAAATACACACAACATCCCAACAACCATCTCACCCCACATATTGTACATGCACAAGCACCGACAAAAAAACACACACACACACACACACACTCCCACACATACCCAAAATGGAATCTGTTTAATGGTCATGGGAGTGAATCCTAAGTAATGAAGATAAATGCATCTAATTCTACACATCACCAGCTTCCAATGGACAGTCAATTAGAGTACAATTTTTATCAGAGAATGTAAGACTAAATCTTTGCTTTCTGCACATTTATGCATATCATTCCATACACTACTCCAAGTTATATTCATGAAGCAAAGCCTGCAAAGCTATATTTCAGGCAGACAACTCACAACACACACCACTCATGGCAACTCATATCCAACACCAATAAGGGGGTCTATTTAAGCTACCAAATGCACTTGCTCACCTTTTTGCTTCGCCTGTGCTGCTGCTACTCTGCTCAGACTAACTGATCGTTGCTGCTGCTCAATTATTGCTGCTGCTCACCACAACATTTCATCATCCCCACCTCCACCCCAGCAACCACCTGTATGCTCTGATTTCTGGGTCTATACTCCAGGAGGGGAAGTTCCCTATTATCACTCCCTGCTTGTTGTCTGACTGAAATGTAGTCACTGCTAGTTCTCTCAGTCTCAGATAGTATCGAGAGCTTCCTTCTTCTTTTGTAAGCCTAGTCGTGCCGTCTTTTTCTGTCCTGATGAACTGAGGTTAGAGATTTCCTCGGCTTGATTCCTCTGTAGACCTTCCTGTAGGATCGGTCGAATGTAATCTAAGCCAAAATCAATGTTATGGCTGCTCTTGTCGGGACTGGCAGCAGGAGTGTGTTTCTTTATTTATTGTGTGTCTTTTTATGCATCTGACTGCCACAACAATTTCCCCTCGGGGATAATACACTTGAATTAAATTGAACTGAATTGAATTGAATTGAATTGAATTGAGCCAGCGCTTCATAAATACTCAACAAAGATTACCAAACAGTCATTAACAGTCTTAATTGGTGGACCAGATGGCACTCAGTTGCATGATTACCACCCAAGGCTTTCTGAGGAATGTGGGAGGGGCCTAGCAGTGCTGCGTTGGTGGGAATGTGAAGGAGGCTGGGGAAGGAAGGGACGGCTGCATTTCTGAGACACGCGACCATACAAAACTTGAATGGCTTCCTCCACTAATCTCACATGTGGCAGAAACTGTTTTACTTGCCACCTCGCTAAATAAGCTTTTGTTCTTGTCCCCCGTCTTCTAGAATTCATTTTAAATACGCATCAGTATGAAATCCACCGGTTACAATAGTGGCTAATTAGCTGTGATGGAGGCTTTGATCGTTAAAGGGATAAAACAACTAATATCAGTGTCATTCTGCATCTTTCACTGTGGAGATGAAAGGAAAGGCAGGGGAGTTTACAGGCTTCTCCTCTAGATCAACCCATTCATTGCTTACAGCAAGCTCATTATTTAGTTATAAATGTATTCAGAGTTGTTCCACTCTTGTGTGCGGGCTGTGTGAGCAATACCGGTGATATTTTCCTGACCTGTTTTGAATGTCACAGCTCATTTTTCAACATTTCAACCCTCATTCTAAAATTGTGTGTATCTGACATTCAAACTATACTTTTGCAAGAGCAGCGTTTTAATGATGTTGAATGGGCCTGCCGCAGATGTGTTGTTTTGAAAATGTTATGTTACTTATTGAAACCGTCTCTCTTACAGGGGCTTCTTGTAGCAATTCTCTATTGCTTTCTCAATCAAGAGGTCAGTACAAGCCACTTGGGACACACACACTCTCAAGCATGTGTTATACTGTAATGTAAAATATTTAACAAATAGTGCAAATAATTTCTCTGTTGTGTAATAAATCAGTGTACCCAGATCATATGCTAATGGGGGATACCACATATTGAGGTGGTTTATGTCCTTCTTTATAGGGAAAGCCTGTTTGTCAGGGTGTATAGGGTGAAATGATTTGCCACTGCGTCTTTCTCTCATTACATAAGGGAAATACCTTGAGTGCTTATGTAATCACTGAGATAAATCTGAGGCCAACCCTAGACCTTCTTTTTTTCTGACTGTCATAGGGATGACACCTACTTAAGTCATCGCATTTTATCTAATAGACTAATGGAATAGTCAATTTACATTTCTGCAAAACTGCTTCTACATTGCTTTCCGCCTGCTAATACAAACAATTGTTCAAACTGGTCTTTAGCGCTATTGTTTATCAGTGAAGACAAATGCCTATTTGTGAATATTGTTCTGATACCAGAGATGCAATCAGAAAGTAAATAAGCAATTCAGTGAAAAATAGCATTGATAGCCCATTAATGTACTCAATAAATATCTTAGTCGACTTAACCCTTAATAACTAATTAGTCGACTAAGGAAATCAGCCCCAGACTTTGTCATCTGAATTCTTTGTCCAAAGCAAATTACAGAATCTCTGTTAGAATCTCACTATTCAGGTTTACCTGTCAAGATTATTATGATGTCTAAACTGGTCTGGTTTGGGTTCTTTGGTTCTGTGTTTCAAGTTTATGGTAAAAATATTAAATGAAATGCTTTTTTTTTTAAATACAAATTTGAGGACAGTTAATGCTTAAAATGTAAAGAAAACATACATAAGATAATAAATTAGATCACAAAAAATACAATAGCATGACTTGTGACAGCAACGTCACATTAGTTTTCACAAACAGCATGTAGCCTATCACTGCAAGGATACAACTTATTTTCTCTCTACCAGAAAGCAATTAAATGTCTAAGTGCTGATGAAAATTGTATTCCCTGGGGAGAACGCGCCAACTGGTGTCTCTCTGCATGTGTGTGCTTTGTTGTGACAGGTCCAGAAAGAGATGCACATGCAGTGGCTGCGGTGGCAGGAGAGCAGCTATGGGGTGGTATCACCCGGGGCCAAGGGCAGCCAGATGGACACGCCCTTCTAGTCCCATCCTGACGAGCCTTCACCACAGAACTCAATGGATAGAACAGTCATTCCCATTCAAATCACCGCTCCAGGAAAGTTGCAGCGGCGGCTGATTTTATGAGAACCATTAGGCTAGCTTCCATATAAACCGACTTATGGCAAGTTGCTGGGGCGAGAGGTTTTGCAGCAAGAACCAAAGGAACTTCCCTGTTGTCTTTCTGCCATGGATTGCTAATATGCTAATGTTGAGTAGAAGAGCTAGCGAGAGAAGTTTTGATAATGCTACATTACTCTTGTCACTAATGTCAGCTTTCGGTTGAGTTTTGACAGTATAAGCACTTGTGCAACATACACATCTGCACAGTGTGACAAACTTTATGGCCTTAATGCCCAGACTTGCTTTGTCAGTCACCATAGCAACTAACCCTTAAAATTCCATAATGGCAAACAGTGGAAGGACCGTTCTATCCATTCAAGTTCTGTGGCCTTCATCTTCTTCCTAAAAGACTTCCACAGACTGAACTTTCACAGACAATTGCTTCTGTGTGTGCCATCTTCTCTAAGCGGCTTTACAGTATAAGGCTACACAGTGCCAGTGCTTCTCGACCATGTGCCATTGAGGCCCAGGAGTATGCCGGTTTTAATTCCAACCAAAGTGTACAACAGCCCATTTCACTGACTTGCACACCTTCAGCCAGAGTGGGGGAACTGATCAGTGAAATTGGCTGCTGTAGTGTTTGGTTGGAATGAAAACCTGCAGACCTCGATGGCTGAGAATCGCTGGATTAATACTGTATACTTTAAGGGTTAGGCCTATCCATTGTGTTGTGTTGTGCCATATGGTCTAGCCTACTCCAGCAGTGTGAAAAAATCTCTGAACCTCCTCTGCCATTTGCTCTTCAGCGTAGGGCTGGGTGATATGAACAAAATTAATATCACAGTAATCGTAAAAAGTTATTTCGATATCAATATATGACTAACATAGGCAAAATCACATGTTAAATAATTAAATTGATGTTCATCACTTTGAATTGCATGGTAATATAAAGTATGAATAAACTAAATTTGAAAATAATATTCCCTAATTTGTTTCAGATCTCATTTGTCAGAGATTTTAATTAGTGTTTGGTTTTTAATTTAGACAACAGAATTGTGTATCATGATAACTCAGTATCATTAATTCATCCCAATATGAATGAGAAGTGATAAACAATATTGAATTATTGCACAGCCCTAGGCTATTCAGCACCATGATGTTGCTACAGTGAAATCCATTTGATGGATCACCAGAATTAATCATTTTCCATAAACAGAATGTAGAAACTGATCACAATCAGACTGTGTTTGTTTCACCGGTATTTTTCTCTGTTGGTGTATTTGGGTGTTGCTGCTTTTCTGGTGCCTCTTTCTGTGCTGCTCCAATGCCTTAGTTTCTGTATGATAACGGGTTCCTGTGAAGTTAAAGTATTTTACTAGGCTTCATTGTGCTCTCTCAACCTCATTCACACAGGGAGCTATATGGGCCAGCAGCTACAAAACCATAAATCAGTTAGCTAAAACCATGAAATTGATTGTGGCTACATATGCAATGCAGATACCATCTGGTCCATATTGCGACAACATGTGCTGATACTGGATTGTCTTTTTCAGAATTATTGTAGGCTAATAAAGCTGTGTGTTTTAACTTTGGTGTTATTGTGAGTGACTGCAAGAAAAAACTGAAATGTCTATATGTTTCATCTCAAGACAGAAGTTGAGAAAAGTAGTAGTTCTTCCGTATTTTGCTTCCATAGAAAAAACACAGGCCTACATATAAATCTAGGTTCATAAGGCCTGCAACTCCTGTTGTCTTAAAAGTGTTGCAATTGTTGCATTTAGACACACATTTTAGACAATTAAGGTATTAATAGTTTTAATTACTGTACCTTAACTGTTACATTTTAAGCTTATAATTTAACTGTTAAGCTTGCTAACATTATTTAAATGTTTTTTATCCTGTTTATACCGTCAACGTCACAGGTCGCGCGAGTGGTGTCGTCAAACTGGCTAATTTAAATGACTGAAAATATCATTTCGGTCGTTTTATGCTTGTTAGGCTCTATCTGAGGAGTTCGTGGGTAAGAAACCAAGGTAAGATAGAGGAATTAAAGTTCTTCTATTTGGGTAGAAAAGCCTATTTCTTCTTTGGTAGCCTAACTTATTAAGATTTATCTTAAGGCACTTTGGTGAATCCAGCCCCAGGCAGGTGGACTGTCAAGAGAGTCACCTTCTGCCACCATGTGGCCTGAAGATCTTTTGCCTTTTGACTTCATTTTTAATGTGGGAATTCCCTTTGTTCTGCAAACAAAATACATTTATCTAGTTTTTTTTGTCTTCTGGCCTTGAGTGTCCTATGTCACAGGGGCTTTGAACCTCCTTGTTTGACCGACCTCCCATTCACAATGACTAGTTTATGACCTCCAGTTCAGGGTTCAAAGAAGGGGCACCTTCGGCCTCTCAAGCAGCACTTAAGGAGAGGGATTTGGGGTATTTGTTGTTCCTGTTTTGCGGTCGTTTGGGATTTGTGGAATGGGAAGTGCAGAATTCCTGGGCAGGATGTGGAGTCACTGCAGTACAGCCCCCCGTACTGGGCTGGCTCGCGGCTGATTTCTCCATAATAAGCCCGCATCTGGAGACAGTGGAGGAAGCGCATTTTGGCAACTGGAAATCTCTCTCTCTCCCTCCAGGTGACACAAAGCCGCTTTTATTTGCGCGAGTAAATTCAACCAGGGTAAGTGACAAAGTTTATTACACTTTTTTATAGGCTACAGCTTCGTCTTTGCAGAACTCGCACATGGAGGCTCAAATAGAAACGCATACAGCTGTATTTCTTATGGTTTCACAGAGTTTCTTCTCCGTACGCAACTCAAACTGGGCAAAAGTTTTATAAACATCGCGCTCACAACTCTTAACTTTTCATATTATTTTGTCTTTAAACCGCACAAAACTCACTCTAGTTATAATAGCCTACGTAGGGCTGTAAGTTTCTTTTGTTCTGCGCAGACAGCCCAGGGGGTAAAAGATGGTTAACTTAATAACAGGGTGCCTTTATCCCTTCACCCCAGTGTTGTTTTACATGTCTAGACATGAACTATATGACTGGTGTGACTGTCAGAGAACAATTTATGAGAGTTAAGTTTCACTGAACTCATGCAGTAATTGTTGCAGCTATGTCTCATTAATTGTCTCACATCGTTGCAGCTATTTTATGCATTATTAAACTCTGCTCTGCCCTGTTCTTCTTTGCCCTGCTTCTAAATTAATAGCCACACAGTATACCTGTCCCCATAGATTCAGGTGATGACTCACCTCTGGACTCTCCTGTCAGCTCTGCTGGTGGTTTTGTCTGCAGCAGAGCCTGTGACCAGCCCCCAGGACAATGAAAACGAGGTCCTGAAACACCCTGAGGCGCAGTTCACCAACAGCCAGGCGAGTGACGGGGGAACAAGGACGCTCATCACTATGCAAGAGAATCTGGTGTCTTATAGTCATTAGTGTGCTGAATCTACTTTGCTGTAATTGTCTAAACTTATTTGCATTCACTGGGCATCATTAAGTGGTAACCAATCCATCTGCCACTGAAGAAGGGTAAAAGGGATCATGAAATTGGCTCAGCAGTTCCCTGTTCCAGCGTTGAAAATTTGTATAATAGTTTGTGAAGTCCATGTTGGATGCTGATGGCATAAATCAAATTCGGTCTGTTCTCTTTTATTTCAGAACCATGTGATAGAGAATGCTATTGGAAATCTCAGCGAAACTACACCAAGCTACAAACTTACTACACGTGAGTTTCTTTGCCTTTTTTGCTTGCTCTTTTTACTTGACAGGCATCTTATCCTGACGTTCATCTTTATTCTCTTAAATCAACAGCCCTCCTCACTACCACAGTTGCCCCGGGCCCCAGTCCTGCCCCTCCGTGCCCAGGGAACCAGGTGGTGCTGGGCGACAGCGCTGGCTGCGGCTGTCCTTCTGGCACGGTGGAGGATGGAGACAACTGCACCTGCACTGTGGGCTTCACTCTGGAGGGAGCAGAGTGTCACGGTGAGAAGGAGCTCAGCAGAATCAGTGCTTAAAGGTGCTACATGTAGTATTTTAACATCACTAAATCATTAATTACACATTCATTTTGAGACATATAACTACTGGAAACAAATTAGATGATTGCCGAGAAGGGCTGGCAGCCTACTAGCTTCTACACTGCACTTTCAATTGTGTGCCACCGGGACGGATTTTGCAGAAGTATTGTGCTGCTTTATGTAGTGTATTTGTTGTTCTGTGGTTGTTTTTTGGTCTACCTGCCCAGGGACAACAGATGTAAACTAGCTACCAGCTAATTCTGGTGCAATTACTTTTAATAGTGCACTGTCCCTACAAAATTAAACAAACAATAAACAATAAATACAAGAAGCAAAGATCCTCTTTGCAACTGGAAGTAATGGTGTTTATGGAGAATTTGGTCTTAATTTTTAGAAATAGCCTAATAGTACTAACAATACCACTAGTGTGAGATAGCGGCTGCCAATTGTCTAGACAATTATCATGGTCTCATTTGTTTACTGTAATTATACCAAGGAATCACTATTGATTTGACAATGATATATTGATGTTTCCAAATGTTACATGTAGCACCTTAAACACAAAGCAAACATTTGTATTATACATCTTATTGTGTGCAGTGATCTGGGTTTAGTACAGTTTATTATCTTCTTTCTCCTTATCAGATGTTGATGAGTGTGAAGGAGAGGGGACAGGACTGTGTGGTCTCCACGCCAATTGTACTAATACCCCTGGCTCCTACTCATGTAGCTGTCTCCGTGGTTACCTGATTGGTGCTGCCGGATGCCAGGGTAAGTGTGTGTGTGTGTGTGTGTGTGTGTGTGTGTGCGAGAGGTTCTTTGTGTGTGTGTGTGAGAGCATGTTTGTTTCTGAGTTGGAAGGAGAGTTTTGACAGATGCTAAATTCTTAATTTTTCCACTCTGCATATCCAGTGTATGCCTAGTCATGATGCATGTCTGCCTATGTGTTTTACAGATATAGATGAGTGTGCACTGGCTGCAGTGACAGGTCTGCAGGCCTGTCAGGGTAATGCTGAATGCCAAAACACCCCTGGCTCCTTCACCTGCTCTTGCCCTTTGGGATATGTAATGGCTCCTAATGGACAAGGCTGTGTAGGTGAGGGTCGATTTTCCATTTTAATTTTTTTTAATCTTATTTAGCTTAGATCCCATCCCCTTTTAAAGGGGGATCTGGCCAAGACAGCAGAAAAATGGAAAGTTGCAGACAGGGAAATTACATACAGAACTAGAAGGGCCCTCGGAGAGTGCAGACCTCCACCAAGGTTTGTGCTATTATTACTTGTTCGTGAGTCGGATCCGGATCCACTCCAAAATTTAATGAGTTCTTCCTTGGCCCATGCTACACCCTTCCACAAAGTTTCATGAAAATCGGGCCAGTAGTTTTTCCGTAATCCTGCTAACAGACAAACAAACAAACAAACAGCACTGAAAACATAACCTCCTTGGCGGAGGTTATAACAAAATGTAAAAGTAGCCTACAATAAAGTAGAGAGAAATAGAAGGAGATGGAAAGAGGGGAAAGCTGGGAGGTGAGAGGACAGTGAGAGAGAGAGAGACAGAGAGGGAAGGAAAGACAACTAAGAGGAGAGGGAGAGAGAAAGTAATGTAATGGCTCCTCATGGACAAGGCTATGTAGGTGAGGGTCGATTTTCCATTTAAATTTTTTTTTTAAATCTTATTTAGCTTAGATCCCATCCCTTTTTAAAGGGGGATCTGGCCAAGACAGCAGCAAAATGGAAAGTTGCAGACAGGGAAATTAGATACAGAACAACAAAATGAAAAAGTAGCCTACAATAAATAAATAGGAGGGGAAAGCTGCTGGGAGGTGAGAGGAAAGTGAGAGAGAGAGAGAGACAGAGAGACAGAGAGGGATGGAAAGACAACCAAGAGGAGAGGGAGAGAGAAAGTTGCAGGTGATTAAGTGAAATGTGAATGCATAGCAAGCATCTTACTAATAACATTGGCAATTTCCAATAGAGTCATGTTCCATAGACCTGACAATCTCTTCAAATTCAGTGAGAGTTCCAGTTGATTACGTTTCAAGTCCTTTGCAAAATATGCAAAGCAGAGGTGCAGCAACCATGAATGATTTTTTTTCTCCAGCTCTGTTGGAGCTTTGGGTATGGTAAGCAAAAGAGAGTCTTGGGACCTCAGACTATAATGAGACCCACAGTTTAAATATGATGAAAGCTTCCCTAAAATGGACTTATATAAAAGTAAGCCAGTGACTGCGTCTAAGCATGGAAAGAGAAGTAAAACCAGCCCTAGCATACAAATTGCAATGATGAGTCAAGAACTTAAAATTTGTATCAAATCTCACAGCACCATGATAAACCATGTCTAACAACCACAGACACTGGGCTGATGCTTTGAAAACAACATCTTTGTTTTGTCTGTACTTAAGACAAGTTTGAGCTCACAAAAACTGAGACTGAATCAAATTAAATGCAACTTTCAAATGTTCAAGAGCCTCATTTGAATGGTATATGACCTGTCATGTCATCAGTATAAAAGTAGAAACATGCATTATGCACATTTTGACCAAGACTATTGATATGAATAGTGAACAAAAGATGATCCAGTACTGATCCCTGAGGCACACCCTTGCATTAAGAGATTTCAAAGTAAGTCCATCAACTAACTCAAGCCAACTGTTCTGATACACCCATACTAATAAGCATTTCCCTCAATATAATGTGGTCAGCAGTGTCAAATGCATTGTATAAATCTTTTAAAAGAGCTGCACAGGAGTGTTTTGTCCAAGGACTCAATAAAATAATTGACAACCTTTAAGGCTGCTGTAATTATACTCTGTTGTTTACTAAAATCTGATTGATTCTTGGATAATATATTGTTTGAGCCTAAAAACTTCAGCTGTTCACTCACTAACGTTTCCAGTGCCTGAGCAAGGACAGGCAGTTTAGAAAGAGGCCTATAGTTATTTACAGGGGGAGGACATATTAGGCAGATTTCCAAATGCAGGGTATTTTGTTTACAATGTTGACCCCTGGTGTACCTGACTGAGGAATGTGGATGTATCATGGTGTACAATGACAATTTTATATTTTTATGCATTTTATCTGACACTGATACCAGTTCAACACAACAAATGGGAAATACAGTTTCTGAATAGTAGACAGACAGAGATATAATCTCCAGAGATTTATACTCCTTGTTTTTTTTTCCTATAGATGTGGATGAGTGCAGCTTTGAGGAACAGTGTCGCCGTGAGCTGGGGAATGTGTGTGTGAACACTCCTGGTAGCTTTGTATGCCAGTGCCAGCCGGGTTTCAGAGCAGAGGCCCCTGCCTGTGTTGGTAAGTCTGCCAATAAGCTTCACTACACCTGGTTAAGTCTGAGATCAAGATTTTTATCTGCTCTAATGAGTTCCTCATACTTCTGCCTGAGATGCCCCAGTCCTGATAAACCAGAGCGTTGCTGACAGGATTGAATGCTTTGCAGGCATAACAAGCTTTAATCTGCTGCTTTGTTGCATCTGTGCTTTGTTTCTCTGTTTGGTTGTTTATCTTTCCCAGCCCCTCTCATCTCTTTATCCTTTACATTGATGAGAATTTCCTTTCCTTTCTGCCCTCTCCAGTTTTGGCTCTGTTAATTTGACACCTTGTTTCATCTTCTTCTTTTTGACTTTTCCCTTTTGTTTTGTTTTTCCCTCTTCACTTCTGGTCTCTGGTCCCTCTTAGGTCCTGTGTGTCCAGACTATTCTGTGTGTCAAGGTATGATATGCTTTCTATGCTTAACACATACTGCTTGCTTAATAATTGCACAATTTGCCAAGATAACAGCCAAATGCTTTAGCCAAGCTTTCCCATTTGCCAGTGTTCTTGCTGTGAAAGATAATGTTTTCAGGTGTTTCTCTATATATGCTGTCAGTTTTGATAATGACCATCGATGCTACTCTATGTTCTATAGCTGTTGTTCTCAAAGTGGGGTCCTGGGACCCCCTGGAGTCCTTGAGGGTCCCCACAATATGAGGAATAGTTTAATTCACTAGAAATTTTCCTAATTAGACAATGTGGGTGTCCTGTTCAAATCATAGGTTTCAATACAGTCAATACACAGTCATTACAAAATCATCAACAACAAAAATCTTCCCATATCAGGGCATTGTACTGGCGACAGTTGGTCTCTTTACTGGTAGTAGAATGTTTCATCACAACTGATTTCACAGCAGTAAATGAAAATCCCTCATGTGCTGTTCTTAAAAGTGTTTCAAGTGCGCCCTTTCCCCTACTTCTCTCTGTCTCACTATGTCCCAGATGTGGATGAATGTAAGGAGAGTCCTGTGGTGTGCGATGGTCAGGGTGTGTGTGAGAACACGCTCGGGAGTTACAAGTGTGTTTGCCGGCCAGGTTACCGGGGAAACGGCACACACTGCGAAGGTAAGCAATTAGTGTTGTCGTCCCTCTATGGAAAACTCGGTTTCCTGTACACTGGTTCAGCTTCCTTGTGTATTTTAATGCATGCTTTTATGCCTGCCACGAAAATTGCCCTGTGTGGATGAATAAAGTTTACAGAACAGAACTGAATTGAATTTTGAATTGAGTAAAAGGATCTCTGTGTTCTCTCTCTCTCTCCCCAGATGAAAATGAATGTGCATCAGGTTATCATGGTTGCGACACCAATGCTCGTTGTGGCAATATAATTGGCTCCTATTTCTGCCAGTGCTACCAGGGCTTCAATGGGGATGGCCACTCTTGTTTTGGTGGGTGAGCAGTGTGTGTGTGTGTGTGTGTGTTCACTTGTGCATGCTCACTTGCGCATGTATGTGTTGAGTGTCTGCCAACAATCCTTGTGTCATGCAAATAATATATAGGTGTGTCAGTAGTACTTTGGTATGCAACATTTGCAAGACACCATGTCCTTCGGGATTGTCCTTGGTTACAGACATTGATGAGTGTGCACTGGGCAACGGCCACTGCGACCACAACTGTACCAATGAGCCAGGAGGATACAGCTGCCAGTGTGCCACAGGCTACCAGCTACACCGGGATGGACACAACTGCACAGGTAAAACAAAAGAAAGAAAGAAAGAAAGAAAGAAAGAAAGAAAGAAAGAAAGAAAGAAAGAAAGAACTTTTTGCAATGGACTAGGGTTTGTGTGTAAATGAAGATTATTCACTGTAACTGAAGGGTCAGCAGCTCCAGGAA
This sequence comes from Centroberyx affinis, assembly GCF_046629955.1. Lineage (NCBI taxonomy): Eukaryota > Metazoa > Chordata > Actinopteri > Beryciformes > Berycidae > Centroberyx > Centroberyx affinis. Next base: position 180,444 of record NW_027282789.1, read on the forward strand.
GTAACATTGATCAGACAGCCAAGACCTGGGTCAAATAGTACAATCTCCGTCTTTTCTTTTAACCTACTTGGCGCACCAGATAGGTGAGATTTACCAACTTAAAATTCAGATAGTTTGGCATAAATTGTCAACCTCAGAAAAGTAATTGGACTTACAAATATTTCACACTATGCACTGTAGTAAACTCTATACAGAATCCAGAGTTTGCACAGTAGAGTAAAATAATGGAGCAGGTGGAGCCATGCTGAAGCCCACAGCTGCAAAAAAGACCAGCCCATATTGCATTATATGTTCATGAAGCACGGCAGCATGAAGCCTGGGGTTGTCATTGCCAAGAAGAGGATTATGCAGACGTGCCCCGTTACATGCAATACAATATCTTCTTAATGGCACAATTATTTGAAAATCACCATAGGGGAACTATTAGAAGAAATAAAATTGGCTATTGAGACTATAACTTCTGGGCCTTGGTCCCATTGACTTGTATTGAGGTGGGTGGAGTTCCAAGTTATACCTCTGGCGGCCAATAGAGGGTAATAGAGGAATTATCTCTCCCAGGACTGCATTATCTCCAAATGCCAAGGCCAGATTTGCCCCCCCCCCCACACACACACACACACCACCACCACCACCACCACCACTCATCTGGTGCTCCAAGCTGGCTGAAACAAGAGCTAAAACATACTTGTAGATACTTTCTGACCCTGGCGTAGACTCTTTTTTTTTGCCATGAGAAAATAGTTAACTGAACCTCCCTCGGCTCTCTTATATCCAGATGTAGACGAGTGTTTGGCACTGAATGGGACGTGTGAGCAGGTGTGCACCAACACTCAGGGATCCTTCCAGTGCTCCTGCAGGTCCGGCTACCAACTGCACATCGACGGCCACAGCTGTGTGGGTCAGTTACTGACTCTCATCCACTGACCTGTGTTTATGGATCAACTCATTACCAGTTTTAAGTCTGTTATTTAAACAGGCTGAGCCTCAGCAATTACCAGTATGGTGCAGATGCAAAAACTGCCTTGAATGTCTTATCTCTCTGTCTTTCTCTGTCTCTCACTATCTGTTTGTTTGTGTGTGTGTGTGTGTGTGTGTGTGTGTGTGTGTGTGTGTGTGTGTGTGCATTTGTGCACATGTATGTCTGTATACGTTAACAGTGAAGTGTGCGAACATGAAGTAAAAGAACATATAGCAAGTTCCACAGAGAGATGAGGAAGAGGGTGAACTTAGTCAGGTATCAGTTGCACAGGAGCAATGAGTCAAAAAGAAACAAGATGTTTACCTCAATGTCTCTGTATGTGTGTGTGTGTGTGTGTGTGTGTGTGTGTGTGCTTAGACATTGACGAATGTAAGCTCCAGAACGGCGGCTGTTCCCACGGCTGTACCAACACACCTGGAGGACACACGTGTCACTGTCCACCTCCACTGCTTCTACACACGGACAACCTCCGCTGCATCAGTATGTTCCTCATTGTGTGTTAATTATGTAACCTGGCATGAAGGAAAAGTGTTAGTGAAGGTGCTACATGTAGCATTTTACCATTGATACATCATTACCACATTGATTTAGAGACATTAGTATAATTGCCATAAACAAACTAGACCATTGCCAAGAAGATTTGCGCCTCTACCGGCCTCTACACTGCATTTTACATTGTGTGCCATCGAGTCAGATTCCACAGGAAATTTGCAGGATTGCTTTACAGCACAAAGGGAGATTGTTTTACAGCGCAAAACAGGAGGAGGGTGCTGTTCTTCCAGCACAAATAGAGCTAAAGCTTTCAGAGTTCACTTCAAAATCACTTCTAACATTTTTATTCTCTTCAGTAAAGTGATGCTATGGATTGCCTCTTTGTGACAGGAGGCAACAGGGTTTATGGGAAATGTGGTCTTAATTTTGAGAAACATTAATACTAACAATACCAGTGGTGTGAGATAGAGGCTTCCAATTGTCTCGACCATTATTTTATGGTAATTATACCAAGGTATCACCCTTAATTTGACAATGATATATTGACATTTCAAATTGTTCCACATAGCACTTTTAACTCAGAGTAGACTTTTTTATTCATGTTTTATATTGCATGGCTTATTGTATACTGTACTGTATTATCTTCTTTTCACTATTATCACCACTACCACTATTATCTTATTTTCCAGATGATATATTAGATGATAGATTAATTTGACAATGATATATTGATGTTTAAAAATGCAACACGCAGCATCTTTAACACATTACAGTTATGTGTGAGTGTGTGTGTGTATTTCCCTACAAGATGCTCTTCATTTGATTTTCTTACCGTAGCCTGTACTCTATCACTGTCAAAAAGTGTCCTGACAGTTCAGTTTCCTCAAACGAGGAGAGTGTTTTAATGGATAACATGCCGTGTTTGTAATTTGTCCTTCTGCATATAGTAAATCTTTTTTAATGGTCACATGTTTCTTTTCCACCTGGTCAGATGTTACATCTTGTGAGCTGAGAAATGGTGGCTGCGACCACACATGCACTGTGAGGGCTGAGGGCCACCTGCACTGCAGCTGCAGAGCAGGATGGAAGCTGGGTGCGGACCTGAGGAGCTGTCTGGGTGAGGTTTCATTTTCACTTGAGCAGTCAGTACGTCGCTCTGCTTGTTCACACTGTGAGCAACTTGGTTGCTCAGTCAGAAAAATCAGGGTCGCTCTGTTCTGACTGATTGTGGGCATTGCAAGAGGCTCTGATTGGCTCTATGTAGTCGTCTCTGGCAGCTACAAAAGAAAATAAGCCATGTATTTATACATTGATTGCAGGATATTCTCAGTGATTTTGTGTTGTGTTACTGTTGCTTTTATTGAACAGTTAACTTTATTTGATATTAGGTCATAGCTCTGCTGCCAAGTTTGATAGGCTATGTTAACATTACGCGCATATAAAATTAAATTAAATAACTTTAGAGCTTACCATCAACTGCAATGATAGATGCAACCGACCAACCCAGTATAATGTTTTAGACATTTGCTCCTGTAGTCTTTCAAATAAAAGTTCTAGAGAACTGGAAAGCTTTGAATGGCTGTAATCAACTTCTCATCCATTTTGCACTTGCCAGGAAGAACAAAGAAAATCACATCAGTAGGAAAACAAAGAAGTGTGGGAATCTGATTGGCTTTAATTTGATTGGCCAATGACCGCAAAAAGTTCAGCTGTGGACAACTCTTGGCTGACCACTTCTTGGCAGTTTCCCTGGCCGCTCAGTTGTAAAACAAAAGACTGGACCACCCGCCAGTCTTTTCTTGTTGATTGTGTTGCGGTGTGGAAGCATGAACTGTCCACCTGTCTAACTGTCCTTCTGTCTCTCTTTTTAAGATGTGGACGAGTGTGGGGACTTCACAAATGGAGGCTGTGAGCAGCTGTGTGTGAACCACCCCGGTGGGTTCAACTGCACCTGTAGGGAAGGGTATAAAGTTCGAACTGATGACCTCACCACGTGCCAGCGTGAGTCAAACGTTATACATCTATGTTAATGCACCAATCAGGATGAAATTTACAAAAAAAACTCTTTAATTTGTATTGCAATAGGAACTGCTCATGGTTGACATCATTTCTCACTTTATTTGGGTTTTAGTATCACCAGTTCATAAAGGAGTGATAATGTGTATAATAACCTTTCCACTGTTTCCAGCGGTGTGTGACCCTCCATGTCAAAACTACGGAGTGTGTGTCGCCCCAAACAGCTGTGACTGTCCTCCAGGTTATCCTGGTCTGGGCTGCTCAGGTACAAACCTACACATGTGTGTGTCGCACGTGAATATACTATATATATGGAATTGTCAGCATCATAACATTTGCCATTCAGTGGATGCTTTAAAGGATAAGGCTAGTGTTTTTTAATGCATTGCTTACCGTCAACAAATCCTATGAAAATAACAAAATCAACAATGCGTTTGCTCTACTCCCGTTACTTTCTGACTTCCCACGTACCATTTTTAGCCGTCAACCCAGAAGTCATTGGCTCCAATTGTAAGCTAAAAACCTTGAAATACAGCTCACAAAGACATAGTTTCAATTTTAAAAATTGCTAACGTGTTTACAGCCGGCTTATTAAGTTGTTTGAGGAAAAAGTCGGCTGGCCCGGTGCATCGCAATGATGAAATATGCTGCCCAGAGCAACGGCATGGCTCTTTGACAAGTTTTTAATTGTTTTTTTAATACAATGGAGTTCTATGGCTGCTGGGACATGGCTGCATTGGGCACCGGCTACATGGACGAGATTTGTTGGCAAAACAAAATTCTTGCTGATTTTGTTATTTTCATAGGATTTGTTGACGGTAAACAATGCATTAAAAAACACCAGCCTTATCCTTTAAATAACGGACTTTATTTACCGAAGACCAATGACGTGTCGTCGGTTGTAATAATCGTGTCAGAATGGAGGGGGTGAAATTTCATTGTTTGTCGGTGTAAAGACAGACATGACAATAATAAATGCAATAATTTATAAATGTAATATTATCTTCTATCTGTTTAGTAATTAGGAAAAAAAATTTCCCTTGAAGATGAAGTACTTTTGGATAGTTTCACCCACCTTGAAGTGAAATACTGAACTGCATTGGTACTTTTTTACTCCTTAAGGGTTTTCACCGGAATGTGGAGACAGGCTGTGAATAAGATGTAGCGTGTTATGTATATATCATGAAATGATAGATTGAGGCGTTTAACTGCAGACCTCAGTCATGTGAGTGATGTTGGTGGCAGAAAGCAAGGGTCACATGATCCTCCAAGGACTTCAATCTTTTTTAAATATCTTTCCTTTTCTTCCAAAGGTCCTAGTCTTGTTTATTTATATAGCGCTTTATCACAGTCAAGTCTCAAAGGGCTTTACATACCATCATATACATGTCATATACCACAATGTAAGTCATGTGAAGTGCATGTTGGTTGTGTGTTTTAGCCATGTGCTCCCCGCCCTGCGCCCATGGAGGTACTTGTATGCGCTGGAACAAGTGTTTGTGTCCTACTGGCTGGACTGGAGCTGGCTGCCACACAGGTAAACTGGCTCTGACATCATCACACAGTAGAGGCCCATACAAGAACTTTATTGCACCTTTTTTACACTCGATCAAACTTATGACTCCTTGTCTGGTCTTACCAATTCAATGTGGTCTGTATGGGTATTTGTTGTGGTGATTTGTTATGTGTTTTATAGTGCTTTAATGCTATGTATTTTTATTGTTTTTATTGTGGTTTATTGTTTTTTTATGATGTGTTTATATTCTGCTGCAAACCAAATTTCCCTTGTGCGATGAGTTGATTTTTCTTTTATCTCCCTATTATTTAATCTTTATTTACCCTGGTCCCACATTTAATTTGTTTTCCTCTCTCCCCTGCTCATCCCTCTTTCACTCCCCTGCCTCTCTCTCTCTCTCTCTCTCCCTCTCTCTCTCTCTCCCTCTCTCTCTCTCTCTCTCTCTCTCTCAGCGGTGTGTGAGTTGCCGTGTGCTAACGGTGGTCGCTGTGTGGGGCCAGAGTTCTGCCAGTGTCCCTCTGACTACATCGGCCCCCAGTGCCTCTCGCGTGAGTAACAAAACTATCGGCACATCTGGCATAGATGCATCCAGGCCATCCAGGTGCTTGTGGGTTGGCAGCTAACTTGCTATCACCTCTACCAGTCTGTCTCTATGCTTGTTAGCTATACCAAAAGTGTTTCATTCCTACAATTTTAGTTTTGTCAGTGGAGACAGTGAAAAATGTAAAATTTCACATGGCTAACACCATTACAGAGGAAAAAAAAATAGTCCACTAATCATCTAAAAACCTACAATCAGCTGATAAGTGTGTTACCTGCAAGTGTCATTTTCCTGCTTAGTGTGTGTGTGTGTGTGTATGTGTTTTTTCCAGCCCTCTGCACACCTGCCTGTCAAAACGGGGGGAGATGTGTGGATGTCAACAAGTGCACATGTGTCAGTGGGTGGCAGGGAGCTCGTTGCCAGATAGGTGAGGTGCCACACTCTGCCACTGTATCTGTCCAGTGTCGCAAAACTGAAATGTTGCTGCTGGTCTGTGTCTCTCTTGGTGGTCCAGTGGTGAATACAACGGTTGGGTAAACTATGATCTCCAGCTGGTGAGCACCATGATGTGAATATTAAGAAAAACACAATTATATTTTCAGAGTAGTATTGAATTTGTTTTTCTGAAAACCCTAAAGTCAGAAACTAGATTAGTCTGTGGGCAGAGGGAATTCATCCTCTGGCCATTGATCACAAATAGAGGCCTACGAGGAAAACAAAACTCAACAGTCCTTTATCCCCATGGTCATATTACCACAAAACAAACAAACAGGAACCCATGGAGTCCAGCTGGTCTAGTCCACTGCTGTTTGGATTTGGATGTTATTCTAGGCCACTGTCCGCTGTAACCTGTAGGTTGTATTGATTTCCCAAATCAAATCAAACCAATTTTTCCAAACTAAAACTAAACTAAACTAAAATAAAATGATACTACACGAGTTTATACTATAAATATTTACTGTATATTGGCTTAAAAATGTTGGTAAATGTTGGTCCCTCTGTCTCCTCAGAGCCTGTGCAGTGTCAGAAACCATGTAAGAACGGTGGTGTGTGTGTGGGCCTCAACAGATGTCGCTGTGCCAGTGGATTTACTGGGAGTCTCTGTGAAACCGGTGAGTCTGTGTGTGTGTGTGTGTGTGCATACCTACCTGTACGTCTGCATGCGATAAGACCTTTGCCTTGCACTAAGACGGTATGTTTTTCTGTGTCTGTAGCGGTGACCACACCCTGTGTGCCGCCTTGTCAACATGGAGCCACCTGCAGTCCTCACAACACCTGCACCTGCCCAGAAGGCACCGCCGGCCTGCGCTGCGAGAGACTGTAAGTAGGAACAACAGCGACCGCAAGAAGAACGCTGTCTGAGGTGATAATGGCTTTTCTGTGAGCCACTGTGAGTCTCCTGCTCACTGCTGGTCTGCTTTTTCAGTCAAGTTTTCTTTTGCCGCATCTTATCAGTAGTGTACAACTATTTAAAGGGGCATTAAGTAATCTCGGCCTTTCATTGAACTCTAAGGGATTGCAACAACATCAAAAGGTCTCTGGCACAGCTTACAGTGGCCTGTAATTGACACTAACAATAAAGTCCCATTTTCACAATAGAGACGAGTAAGCCAGGTAATTAGAGAGATATCCAACAGAAACATCTACTGAGGAGGTAATATAGCACAATTAGGGATGGGATAATATATTGAAATTCAATATATTGTAATGGAAAAATGTGACATATCTTGGGGCAGAAAAATTAATTGCGATATTATCTACATTTTATTCTGCTGTAGTAATCACAAATGAGATGGCTGTCCCATCACAGTTTCACAAGCCGTCCATTGAAATTATATTATTTGCACTTTGTAATGACATTTTTAAATTATTACATTGTAGCAAGCCAATGCCCTTCCTAGAAAGATTTGTGGCCAACTAATCATTGGTGGAGTCATTGGTATTTATCAAGGCAATAAAAATATTACTTATCACACCTTTAATTCTTATCTATTTGCCTCTGTGTGTGTGTGTGTGTGTGTGTGTGTGTGTGTGTGTGTGTGTGTGTGCTAGGACATGCCCTGTGGTCACCACGGTGGTGAGTATGGCTCGAGCGGTGAGGAAGGGGTTTAGGGAGAGTTATGTGGACCGCTGTGGACCGCTGGGAGTTCAGCTGTGCACCAAATACAGGTGACCAAGCATTCATAATCTCACATCCAGATCTGGGTCAAATAGAGTAGAAATCATAAAATAATTCATTTTAATGTGCGTGGAGTGGAGTTCCAGATGGCTGGAGTTTATGACAAGATTGTTTAGTTAGTGTAAGATGAGATGTTGATAGTATACGAAATTGACTTTCCTGTTGTTGTATTTTGTCTTGTATGTGTATTATTCATGCACTAACCACCCATCTGGCACCTAAGTAGGCTAAAGCGCGTCATAAAAATATTTGTAAATTGTTCAAGTTCATTGTAAACCATGGCATAAAAATATGAAATGAGATGCATGTTACAATAGAAATTTGAAGACCTGACATGAATACTAATTTAAAAAAACAATAAAATAAAATGATATACATAAAAGATTAAGTTAGATCACAATAAAACAACAGAACATGAGCTGTGGCAGCAGCATCATATTAGTTTGTACAAACAGCATCTAGCCTAATTCTGCAATTCTTTCAATTACCAGGAAGCAATTAAATACGACTTGAGCCAACTCTGACACATTAATACAAGTGTACACACACACACACAAACGCAATAGTACTCAATCTGCTGTGTGTGTGGTTGTGGTTTCAGGATAAACCAGGCACGAGTTTACCTGCAGGCCTACAGGGTGGGCTACAAAATCCAGTGTCCAGACAAGAAGGGGAGATGAATCGGACTGTAGACGCTTTATGTTGCTCCTCTAGCCGAGGAACACAACACAACACTATGGCTGCACCCACCAGGCAACTTTTTGGGCAACATGACAAGGCAACATTCCTGCTAATGAGAATTGAAGTGAGACAAAGGGTAAAATATGAAATAAAATATAACTGAATCAGTGCAAATGTGGCATCACCTTGGGCAGTTTTGCCTTTCATTGTTGCCTGAAAAATTGCATTGGGGAGATCAAATTCAAAGAAAAGTTGTTGTTTTTTTACTTTTTTAATTTTAGTGGGACAATTTTCCTCACCAGACATTGTGTATCATGTGGGAATGAGATTCTACATCTACCTAACTTGCCAGCTTTAAGGCATTCATTCACATCTAGAACAATAACTATGAACATAACTATAAATTATAATGATACATTGTTGCTCAAGCATTCACACTACAACGATATTTCAGCAAACGAAGCATCACATCTTTCTTACAACTTTTATTTCATTGGTTGAAAATGTTTTATCGTTGTCTCTGCATCTGAACAATCGCTCAGAGATTGAACCAAGTATATAATTATATTTATCGATTTGGATCTTATTTTAGTTGTAGTTATCTTTATTTATCGTTCTAGATGTGAATCGGCCTTTACACTAGCATTCCCCCTGGGTTTCATTGAGGAATGGTTATCATGCTTACAGACATTTTATGAAAACTGAGCAACGAATGTAGAAACATTTTTCACACATTGAGACATTGAGTCTGCTGAAGAAAAACAGCCAACTAAAATGTTAAATGTCAAGGTATTTCTTTAAGACGGCCCCCTATGTTGAAGTGAAGTGAGACTGGACTGTACCATAAAGGCTGTTTAATTAGTCTGTGACTAAGTGGGTTGACAGACATTTGTTTCTAAAGTCTGGGCTGTATATTATCACATATAGTTTACATTTCATGAATTGTTCAAGGAATTCATTATTTGTAATGTTTGTATATGGCAGCTGAAAGCGATTAAATGCAACATTTTTTTTAATCTTTATACAGAATGGTCTCTTAATACCCTGAGGGTTTTTATATGAACACTAAACGAGGTTCAGTGCCTTATGATGGTGGCAGTAAGAAAGAGTCAGAATGTTACTGCAAGTTTCTTCTCAAGAGTTAAATTGGAGAAATACTCAAAATTAGATTACCTGTATTCACACAATTGGGACACTCATACCTTTGTGAGTTGGGATGCCATACTTCATTGATATTGGCAATGACAATTTTTATTTGCTCCATGTTATTCAAATTAGAATCTGAGCCATTTTCAGATTGAAGAGTTGCAATTTTAAATCCCAGTCAAATTATACCAAACCTCTCAGTTTGCCACTCAACACCCTTAAATTGGAGGTAATGCTATCACTCTAATATCCTGTTTGGAAGGTCAGTGGTTGATAACTTTGTTTTCAAACTACAGTACAGTTATTGTGTTGTTACTGTGTGTCTGACAGGATATCACAACCTCTAACCCAATTTACGTAAGCATCTTACATAACACACAATAGCAGTAAATCTCTTATGTGGCTACTTATTAACCTTTGGATGATTAGCTTTGGTTTGACATTACAGAACTGCAGTGCATGTATGTGTAGCGTATCAGTACACAGTATACACTATCTGCCCTCGTATCCCACATATGGAAGTCCATGACCTTGTTTGCCTTCCATGTATATAAACTGTATTGTATAGGCAGGTCATAATGCTCTTTCCAGGCCTAACTGGAAGACAGCTAACACGCCATACACTGACACTGATAAGATCCAGAGGTTTGCAAACATTTTCCCCTTCACTCCCCTTCAGGATTTTAAATAAAACATGTATTTTTCTCGAATTAAGTCGAAACAACAACAAAAAAAGCCTCTTAATTCAGTGTTAAAGTGAAATGCACACAGATTGCTAAACCCTGTGTAAACCTGTGTAAGTTATTCTGATGTAGTGTTGTACTTGATGTTGTGCCAGTGCCTGTGTTTGCTCTTGCTGGTTGGATGGTCAAAGCAAAAAATCTGCAAAATGCATGGAACAATTTGATATGACACGATATGAAAAACTCTACATACCGACGCTGATGTGGAATTCCTTCAAAACTGATTTTTAGGGCCATCATTTTTTTTTTAACAAACACAGGCAATGAAATTTGATAACATTAGTAATGTATTTTCCTTGATTTTGAGAAATAATAAATCAAAACTCATAAAATAAACACAAATAGTCTACTGTTGCCAGCAATGACAACCTAAAAGCCAATTCCCCTTTAACTATTTTTTCTGTTTCATTCTGTTACATCAGACCAACCATCCAGATAAGTTGCTTAAATCTCTGGTGACAGTGTGGTGAGCCAATTTCTTTGTTTTGTTTTGTTTTTGTGACACATCTTTTAAAGATGTGCACATTACTCCTTGACTAAGACCATGAAAAGAAAACAGTAAGCAAGAAGACAAATCTTCAAAGTATATCAGAAATATATTATACGATAATACATCATCTATAGAACGCAGTCTCAAAAAGACTATTCTGAAATTCAACTGGAAAGCACATGAAAAAGATTATGACTGGCGACAATCATAAAAGGAAGTGCGAGGGACCGAGTCACACTTGATGCGGGGCGGTGCAGATTTCATGGAAGACGGGTGCCAGAGTGATGCTGAAGCGGTAGTCCAAGACGGGCTTCACACCAGCAGGCATGGAGAAGGTGAAGCTCTGCATGAGGGAGGTGAAGAAGAGGAACAGCTCCATTGTGGCCAGGTTCTCCCTGAGACACACTTGTTTACCTGGAGGGAAATCAAACAACAACAATAGTAATTTATCAGTTAAATGCAAGTTTATAAAAAAATATTTTTAGTGAC